>NW_027473382.1:300000-600000 GCF_050947335.1 Megachile rotundata | reverse complement strand
ACCATCACGACCACACAATCACAATCACACAGTCACTCAATCACAATCACAATAACAATCACACAATCACAGTCACACAATGGCAAGCACGATCACACAATCACACAATCACAATCCCACAATCACAGTCACACAATCACAATCACACAATCACAATCACACAATCACAATCACACAATCACGATCACACAATCACGATCACGCAATCACGATCACACAATCACGATCACACAATCACGATCGCAGAATCACGATCACACAATCACAGTCACACAATCACAATCACACAACCACAATCACAATCACGATCACACAAACACGATCGCACAAACACGATCGCACAATCACGTTCACACAATCACGGCCACACAATCACGATCACACAATCACGATCACGCAATCACGATCACACAATCACGATCACACAATCACGATCACACAATCGCGATCACACAATCGCGATCACACAATCACAATCACACCATCACACAGTCACAATCCCACAACCACAATCCCACCATCACGATCACACAATCACCATCACACAGTCACAATCCCACAATCACAGTCACACAATCACAGTCACACAATCACAATCACACAATCACAATCACACAATCACACAGTCACAAACCCACAATCACGATCACACAAACACGATCACACAGTCACGATCACACAATCACAATCACACAATCACAATCACACAATCACAATCACACTATCACAATCACACAATCACAATCACACAATCACAATCACACAACCACAATCACAATCACGATCACACAATCAGGATCGCACAGTCACGATCACACAACCACACAATCACACTCCCAAACTACAATCACACAATCACGTTCACACGATTACAATCACACAGTCACGCAGTCACACAATCACACAGTCACAATCGCACAATCACGATCACACAATCACGATCACACAGTCACAATCCCACAATCAGGATCACACAATTACGATCACACAGTCACTATCACACAATCACAATCACACAATCACAATAACACAATCACAGTCACAGAGTCACAATCACACAATCACAATGACACAATCACAATCACACAATCACAGTCACACAATCACAGTCACACAATCACAATCACACAATCACACAATCACGATCACACAATCACGATCACACAATCACGATCACACAATCCCTATCACACAATCACTATCACACAATCACGATCACACAATCACACAATCACAATCCCACAATCAGAATCACACAATCACAGTCACACAATCACAATCACACAACCACAATCACACAATCACACAGTCACAATCACAATCACAATCACACAATCACACAGTCATAATCCCACAATTGCGATCACACAATCACGATCACACAATCACGATCGCACAATCACGATCACACAATCACGATCACTCAATGATGATCACACAATCACGATCACACAATCACGATCACACAATCACAGTCACACAATCATAGTCACACAATCACAATCACACAATCTCAATCACAATCACGATCACACAAACAGGATCACACAATCACGATCACACAATCACGAGCACACAATCACGATCACACAATCACGATCACACAATCACGATCACACAATCACAATCACACAGTCACTCAATCACAATCACAATAACAATCACACAATCACAGTCACACAATCGCAATCACGACCACACAATCACACAATGACAATCCCACAATCACAATCCCACAATCACGATCACACAATCACGATCACACAGTCACAATCCCACAATCGCAGTCACACAATCACAGTCACACAATCACAATCACACAATCACAATCACACAATCGCAATCACACAATCACAATAACACAATCACACAGTCACAAACCCACAATCACGATCACACAAATACGATCACACAGTCACGATCACACAATCACAATCACACAATCACAACCACACAATCGCAATCCCACAATCACAATCCCACAATCACGATCACACAAATACGATCACACAATCACAATCGCACAATCACAATCGCACAATCACAATCGCACAATCACAATCGCACAATCACAATCGCACAATCACAATCGCACAATCACAATCGCACAATCACAATCGCACAATCACAATCGCACAATCACAATCGCACAATCACAATCGCACAATCACAATCGCACAATCACAATCGCAAAATCACAATCGCACAATCACAATCGCACAATCACAATCGCACAATCACAATCGCACAATCACAATCGCACAATCACAATCGCACAATCACAATCGCACAATCACAATCGCACAATCACAATCGCACAATCACAATCGCACAATCACAATCGCAAAATCACAATCGCACAATCACAATCGCACAATCACAATCGCACAATCACAATCGCACAATCACAATCGCACAATCACAATCGCACAATCACAATCGCACAATCACAATCGCACAATCACAATCGCACAATCACAATCGCACAATCACAATCGCACAATCACAATCGCACAATCACAATCGCACAATCACAATCGCACAATCACACAATCACACAATCACACAATCACAATCACACAATCACACAATCACACAATCACAATCACACAATCACAATCACACAATCACAATCACACAATCACAATCACACAATCACAATCACACAATCACAATCACAATCACAATCACACAATCACAATCACACAATCACAATCACACAATCACAATCACACAATCACAATCACACAATCACAATCACACAATCACAATCACACAATCACAATCACACAATCACAATCACACAATCACAATCACACAATCACAATCACACAATCACAATCAAACAATCACAATCGCAATCACATAATCACAATCACACAATCACAATCACGATCACACAATCACACAGTCACAATCCCACAATCACGATCACACAATCACGATCACACAGTCACAATCCCACAATCGCAGTCACACAATCACAGTCACACAATCACAATCACACAATCGCAATCACACAATCACAATAACACAATCACAATCACACAATCACAATCACACAATCACAATCTCACAATCACAATCATTCAATCACACAGTCACAATCCCATAATCACAATCCCACAATAACGATCTCACAATCACGATCACACAGTCACAATCACGCAATCACAATCACACAATCACAATAACAATATCACAATCACGATCACACAAGCACACAGTCACAATCACACAATCACAATCACACAATCACAATCACACAATCACAATTACACAATCACAATCACACAATCACAATCACACAATCACAATCACACAATCACAATCACACAATCACAATCACACAATCACAATCACACAATCACAATCACACAATCACAATCACACAATCACAATCAAGCAATCACAATCGCAATCACATAATCACAATCACACAATCACAATCACGATCACACAATCACACAGTCACAATCCCACAATCACGATCACACAATCACGATCACACAGTCACAATCCCACAATCGCAGTCACACAATCACAGTCACACAATCACAATCACACAATCGCAATCACACAATCACAATAACACAATCACAATCACACAATCACAATCACACAATCACAATCTCACAATCACAATCATTCAATCACACAGTCACAATCCCATAATCACAATCCCACAATAACGATCTCACAATCACGATCACACAGTCACAATCACGCAATCACAATCACACAATCACAATAACAATATCACAATCACGATCACACAAGCACACAGTCACAATCCCACAATCACGATCACACAATCACGATCACACAGTCACGATCGCACAATCACAATCACACAATCAGAATCACACAATCACAATAACACAATCACACAATCACGATCACACAATCGCGATCACACAATCACTATCACACAATCACTATCACACAATCACACAATCACAATCCCACAATCACAATCACACAATCACAATCACACAATCACAGTCACACAATCACAATCACACAATCACAATCACACAATCACAATCACACAATCACAATCACACAATCACAATCTCACAATCACAATCACACAATCACAATCACACAATCACAATCACACAATCACAATCACACAATCACAATCACACAATCACAATCACACAATCACAATCACAATCACACAATCACAATCACACAATCACAATCACACAATCACAATCACACAATCACAATCACAATCACAATCACAATCACAATCACAATCACAATCACAATCACAATCACAATCACACAATCACAATCACACAATCACAATCACACAATCACAATCACACAATCACAATCGCAATCACATAATCACAATCACACAATCACAATCACGATCACACAATCACACAGTCACAATCCCACAATCACGATCACACAATCACAATCGCAATCACATAATCACAATCACACAATCACAATCACGATCACACAATCACACAGTCACAATCCCACAATCACGATCACACAATCACGATCACACAGTCACGATCACACAATCACGATCACACAATCACAGTCACACAATCACAGTCACAGAATCTCAATCACAATCTAGATCACACAAACAGGATCACACAGTCACGATCACACACTCACGAGCACACAATCACAATCCCACAATCACAATCCCACAATCACAGTCACACAATCACAATCACACAATCACAATCACACAATCACAATCACACAATCACAATCACACAATCACAATCACACAATCACAATCACAATCACATAATCACAATCGCACAATCACAATCACGATCACATAATCACACAGTCACAATCCCACAATCACGATCACACAATCACGATCACGCAGTCACGATCACACAATCACAATCACACAATCAGAGTCACACAATCACAATAACACAATCACACAATCACGATCACACAATCACGATCACACAATCACGATCACACAATCACGATCACACAATCACGATCACACAATCACGATCACACAATCACGATCACACAATCACTATCACACAATCACTATCACACAATCACGATCACACAATCACACAATCACAATCCCACAATCACAATCACACAATCACAGTCACACAATCACAATCACACAACCACAATCACACAATCACACAGTCACAATCACAATCACAATCACACTATCACACAGTCACAATCCCACAATTGCGATCACACAATCACGATCACACAATCACGATCGCACAATCACGATCACACAATCACGATCACTCAATGACGATCACACAATCACACAATCACAATCCCACAATCACAGTCACACAATCACAGTCACACAATCACAATCACACAATCACAGTCACACAATCACACCGTCACAAACCCACAATCACGATCACACAAACATGATCACACAGTCACGATCACACAATCACAATCACACAATCACACAGTCACAATCCCACAATCACGATCACACAATCACGATCACACCATCACGATCACACAATCACAATCACACAGTCACTCAATCACAATCACAATAACAATCACACAATCACAGTCACACAATGGCAAGCACGATCACACAATCACACAATCACAATCCCACAATCACAGTCACACAATCACAATCACACAATCACAATCACACAATCACGATCACACAATCACGATCACACAATCACTATCACACAATCACGATCACACAATCACGATCGCGCAATCACGATCACACAATCACAGTCACACAATCACAATCACACAACCACAATCACAATCACAATCACACAAACACGATCGCACAAACACGATCGCACAATCACGATCACACAATCACGGCCACACAATCACGATCACACAATCACGATCACACAATCACGATCACACAATCACGATCACACAATCACGATCACACAATCACGATCACACAATCACGATCACACAATCGCGATCACACAATCGCGATCACACAATCACGATCACACAATCACACAATCACAATCCCACAATCAGAATCACACAATCACAGTCACACAATCACAATCACACAACCACAATCACACAATCACACAGTCACAATCACAATCACAATCACACAATCACACAGTCATAATCCCACAATTGCGATCACACAATCACGATCACACAATCACGATCGCACAATCACGATCACACAATCACGATCACTCAATGATGATCACACAATCACGATCACACAATCACGATCACACAATCACAGTCACACAATCATAGTCACACAATCACAATCACACAATCTCAATCACAATCACGATCACACAAACAGGATCACACAATCACGATCACACAATCACGAGCACACAATCACGATCACACAATCACGATCACACAATCACGATCACACAATCACAATCACACAGTCACTCAATCACAATCACAATAACAATCACACAATCACAGTCACACAATCGCAATCACGACCACACAATCACACAATGACAATCCCACAATCACAATCCCACAATCACGATCACACAATCACGATCACACAGTCACAATCCCACAATCGCAGTCACACAATCACAGTCACACAATCACAATCACACAATCACAATCACACAATCGCAATCACACAATCACAATAACACAATCACACAGTCACAAACCCACAATCACGATCACACAAATACGATCACACAGTCACGATCACACAATCACAATCACACAATCACAACCACACAATCGCAATCCCACAATCACAATCCCACAATCACGATCACACAAATACGATCACACAATCACAATCGTACAATCACAATCGCACAATCACAATCGCACAATCACAATCGCACAATCACAATCGCACAATCACAATCGCACAATCACAATCGCACAATCACAATCGCACAATCACAATCGCACAATCACAATCGCACAATCACAATCGCACAATCACAATCGCAAAATCACAATCGCACAATCACAATCGCACAATCACAATCGCACAATCACAATCGCACAATCACAATCGCACAATCACAATCGCACAATCACAATCGCACAATCACAATCGCACAATCACAATCGCACAATCACAATCGCACAATCACAATCGCAAAATCACAATCGCACAATCACAATCGCACAATCACAATCGCACAATCACAATCGCACAATCACAATCGCACAATCACAATCGCACAATCACAATCGCACAATCACAATCGCACAATCACAATCGCACAATCACAATCGCACAATCACAATCGCACAATCACAATCGCACAATCACAATCGCACAATCACAATCGCACAATCACAATCGCACAATCACAATCGCACAATCACAATCGCACAATCACAATCGCACAATCACACAATCACACAATCACACAATCACAATCACACAATCACACAATCACACAATCACAATCACACAATCACAATCACACAATCACAATCACACAATCACAATCACACAATCACAATCACACAATCACAATCACAATCACAATCACACAATCACAATCACACAATCACAATCACACAATCACAATCACACAATCACAATCACACAATCACAATCACACAATCACAATCACACAATCACAATCACACAATCACAATCACACAATCACAATCACACAATCACAATCACACAATCACAATCAAACAATCACAATCGCAATCACATAATCACAATCACACAATCACAATCACGATCACACAATCACACAGTCACAATCCCACAATCACGATCACACACTCACGATCACACAGTCACAATCCCACAATCGCAGTCACACAATCACAGTCACACAATCACAATCACACAATCGCAATCACACAATCACAATAACACAATCACAATCACACAATCACAATCACACAATCACAATCTCACAATCACAATCATTCAATCACACAGTCACAATCCCATAATCACAATCACACAATAACGATCTCACAATCACGATCACACAGTCACAATCACGCAATCACAATCACACAATCACAATAACAATATCACAATCACGATCACACAAGCACACAGTCACAATCACACAATCACAATCACACAATCACAATCACACAATCACAATTACACAATCACAATCACACAATCACAATCACACAATCACAATCACACAATCACAATCACACAATCACAATCACACAATCACAATCACACAATCACAATCACACAATCACAATCACACAATCACAATCAAGCAATCACAATCGCAATCACATAATCACAATCACACAATCACAATCACGATCACACAATCACACAGTCACAATCCCACAATCACGATCACACAATCACGATCACACAGTCACAATCCCACAATCGCAGTCACACAATCACAGTCACACAATCACAATCACACAATCGCAATCACACAATCACAATAACACAATCACAATCACACAATCACAATCACACAATCACAATCTCACAATCACAATCATTCAATCACACAGTCACAATCCCATAATCACAATCCCACAATAACGATCTCACAATCACGATCACACAGTCACAATCACGCAATCACAATCACACAATCACAATAACAATATCACAATCACGATCACACAAGCACACAGTCACAATCCCACAATCACGATCACACAATCACGATCACACAGTCACGATCGCACAATCACAATCACACAATCAGAATCACACAATCACAATAACACAATCACACAATCACGATCACACAATCGCGATCACACAATCACTATCACACAATCACTATCACACAATCACACAATCACAATCCCACAATCACAATCACACAATCACAATCACACAATCACAGTCACACAATCACAATCACACAATCACAATCACACAATCACAATCACACAATCACAATCACACAATCACAATCTCACAATCACAATCACACAATCACAATCACACAATCACAATCACACAATCACAATCACACAATCACAATCACACAATTACAATCACACAATCACAATCACAATCACACAATCACAATCACACAATCACAATCACACAATCACAATCACACAATCACAATCACAATCACAATCACAATCACAATCACAATCACAATCACAATCACACAATCACAATCACACAATCACAATCACACAATCACAATCACACAATCACAATCGCAATCACATAATCACAATCACACAATCACAATCACGATCACACAATCACACAGTCACAATCCCACAATCACGATCACACAATCACAATCGCAATCACATAATCACAATCACACAATCACAATCACGATCACACAATCACACAGTCACAATCCCACAATCACGATCACACAATCACGATCACACAGTCACGATCACACAATCACGATCACACAATCACAGTCACACAATCACAGTCACAGAATCTCAATCACAATCTAGATCACACAAACAGGATCACACAGTCACGATCACACACTCACGAGCACACAATCACAATCCCACAATCACAATCCCACAATCACAGTCACACAATCACAATCACACAATCACAATCACACAATCACAATCACACAATCACAATCACACAATCACAATCACACAATCACAATCACAATCACATAATCACAATCGCACAATCACAATCACGATCACATAATCACACAGTCACAATCCCACAATCACGATCACACAATCACGATCACGCAGTCACGATCACACAATCACAATCACACAATCAGAGTCACACAATCACAATAACACAATCACACAATCACGATCACACAATCACGATCACACAATCACGATCACACAATCACGATCACACAATCACGATCACACAATCACGATCACACAATCACGATCACACAATCACTATCACACAATCACTATCACACAATCACGATCACACAATCACACAATCACAATCCCACAATCACAATCACACAATCACAGTCACACAATCACAATCACACAACCACAATCACACAATCACACAGTCACAATCACAATCACAATCACACTATCACACAGTCACAATCCCACAATTGCGATCACACAATCACGATCACACAATCACGATCGCACAATCACGATCACACAATCACGATCACTCAATGACGATCACACAATCACACAATCACAATCCCACAATCACAGTCACACAATCACAGTCACACAATCACAATCACACAATCACAGTCACACAATCACACCGTCACAAACCCACAATCACGATCACACAAACATGATCACACAGTCACGATCACACAATCACAATCACACAATCACACAGTCACAATCCCACAATCACGATCACACAATCACGATCACACCATCACGATCACACAATCACAATCACACAGTCACTCAATCACAATCACAATAACAATCACACAATCACAGTCACACAATGGCAAGCACGATCACACAATCACACAATCA
Source organism: Megachile rotundata (assembly GCF_050947335.1). Taxonomy (NCBI): domain Eukaryota; kingdom Metazoa; phylum Arthropoda; class Insecta; order Hymenoptera; family Megachilidae; genus Megachile; species Megachile rotundata. The sequence continues at coordinate 589,590 of NW_027473382.1, read as the reverse complement.
CAATCCCACAATCACAGTCACACAATCACAATCACACAATCACAATCACACAATCACGATCACACAATCACGATCACACAATCACTATCACACAATCACGATCACACAATCACGATCGCGCAATCACGATCACACAATCACAGTCACACAATCACAATCACACAACCACAATCACAATCACAATCACACAAACACGATCGCACAAACACGATCGCACAATCACGATCACACAATCACGGCCACACAATCACGATCACACAATCACGATCACACAATCACGATCACACAATCACGATCACACAATCACGATCACACAATCACGATCACACAATCACGATCACACAATCGCGATCACACAATCGCGATCACACAATCACAATCACACCATCACACAGTCACAATCCCACAACCACAATCCCACAATCACGATCACACAATCACCATCACACAGTCACAATCCCACAATCACAGTCACACAATCACAGTCACACAATCACAATCACACAATCACAATCACACAATCACACAGTCACAAACCCACAATCACGATCACACAAACACGATCACACAGTCACGATCACACAATCACAATCACACAATCACAATCACACAATCACAATCACACAATCACAATCACACAATCACAATCACACAATCACAATCACACAACCACAATCACAATCACGATCACACAATCAGGATCGCACAGTCACGATCACACAACCACACAATCACACTCCCACAACTACAATCACACAATCACGATCACACGATTACAATCACACAGTCACGCAGTCTCACAGTCACACAGTCACAATCGCACAATCACGATCACACAATCACGATCACACAGTCACAATCCCACAATCACGATCACACAATTACGATCACACAGTCACTATCACACAATCACAATCACACAATCAGAATCAGACAATCACAATAACACAATCACAGTCACAGAGTCACAATCACACAATCACAATGACACAATCACAATCACACAATCACAGTCACACAATCACAGTCACACAATCACAATCACACAATCACACAATCACGATCACACAATCACGATCACACAATCACGATCACACAATCTCTATCACACAATCACTATCACACAATCACGATCACACAATCACACAATCACAATCCCACAATCACAATCACACAATCACAGTCACACAATCACAATCACACAACCACAATCACACAATCACACAGTCACAATCACAATCACAATCACACAATCACACAGTCATAATCCCACAATTGCGATCACACAATCACGATCACACAATCACGATCGCACAATCACGATCACACAATCACGATCACTCAATGATGATCACACAATCACGATCACACAATCACGATCACACAATCACAGTCACACAATCATAGTCACACAATCACAATCACACAATCTCAATCACAATCACGATCACACAAACAGGATCACACAATCACGATCACACAATCACGAGCACACAATCACGATCACACAATCACGATCACACAATCACGATCACACAATCACAATCACACAATCAGTCAATCACAATCACAATAACAATCACACAATCACAGTCACACAATCGCAATCACGATCACACAATCACACAATCACAATCCCACAATCACAATCCCACAATCACGATCACACAATCACGATCACACAGTCACAATCCCACAATCGCAGTCACACAATCACAGTCACACAATCACAATCACACAATCACAATCACACAATCGCAATCACACAATCACAATAGCACAATCACACAGTCACAAACCCACAATCACGATCACACAAACACGATCACACAGTCACGATCACACAATCACAATCACACAATCACAATCACACAATCACAATCACACAATCACAATCACACAATCACAATCACACAACCACAATCACAATCACGATCACACAATCAGGATCGCACAGTCACGATCACACAACCACACAATCACACTCCCACAACTACAATCACACAATCACGATCACACGATTACAATCACACAGTCACGCAGTCACACAATCACACAGTCACAATCGCACAATCACGATCACACAATCACGATCACACAGTCACAATCCCACAATCACGATCACACAATTACGATCACACAGTCACTATCACACAATCACAATCACACAATCAGAATCACACAATCACAATAACACAATCACAGTCACAGAGTCACAATCACACAATCACAATGACACAATCACAATCACACAATCACAGTCACACAATCACAGTCACACAATCACAATCACACAATCACACAATCACGATCACACAATCACGATCACACAATCACGATCACACAATCCCTATCACACAATCACTATCACACAATCACGATCACACAATCACACAATCACAATCCCACAATCACAATCACACAATCACAGTCACACAATCACAATCACACAACCACAATCACACAATCACACAGTCACAATCACAATCACAATCACACAATCACACAGTCATAATCCCACAATTGCGATCACACAATCACGATCACACAATCACGATCGCACAATCACGATCACACAATCACGATCACTCAATGATGATCACACAATCACGATCACACAATCACGATCACACAATCACAGTCACACAATCATAGTCACACAATCACAATCACACAATCTCAATCACAATCACGATCACACAAACAGGATCACACAATCACGATCACACAATCACGAGCACACAATCACGATCACACAATCACGATCACACAATCACGATCACACAATCACAATCACACAGTCACTCAATCACAATCACAATAACAATCACACAATCACAGTCACACAATCGCAATCACGATCACACAATCACACAATCACACAATCACAATCCCACAATCACAATCCCACAATCACGATCACACAGTCACAATCCCACAATCGCAGTCACACAATCACAGTCACACAATCACAATCACACAATCACAATCACACAATCGCAATCACACAATCACAATAGCACAATCACACAGTCACAAACCCACAATCACGATCACACAAATACGATCACACAGTCACGATCACACAATCACAATCACACAATCACAACCACACAATCGCAATCACACAATCACAATCACACAATCACAATCACACAATCACAATAACACAATCACAATCACACAATCACAATCACACAATCACAATCAGACAATCACAATCACACAATCACAATCACACAATCACAATCACACAATCACAATCACACAATCACAATCACACAATCACAATCACAATCACACAATCACAATCACACAATCACAATCACACAATCACAATCACACAATCACAATCACACAATCACAATCACACAATCACAATCACACAATCACAATCACACAATCACAATCACACAATCACAATCACACAATCACAATCACACAATCACAATCACACAATCACAATCACACAATCACAATCACACAATCACAATCACACAATCACAATCACACAATCACAATCACACAATCACAATCACACAATCACAATCACACAATCACAATCACACAATCACAATCACACAATCACAATCACACAATCACAATCACACAATCACAATCACACAATCACAATCACACAATCACAATCACACAATCACAATCACACAATCACAATCACACAATCACAATCACACAATCACAATCACACAATCACAATCACACAATCACAATCACGCAATCACAATCACGCAATCACAATCACGCAATCACAATCACGCAATCACAATCACGCAATCACAATCACGCAATCACAATCACGCAATCACAATCACACAATCACAATCACACAATCACAATCACACAATCACAATCACACAATCACAATCACACAATCACAATCACACAATCACAATCACACAATCACAATCACACACATCACAATCACACAATCACAATCACACAATCACAATCACACAATCACAATCACACAATCACAATCACACAATCACAATCACACAATCACAATCACACAATCACAATCACACAATCACAATCACACAATCACAATCACACAATCACAATCACACAATCACAATCACACAATCACAATCACACAATCACAATCACACAATCACAATCACACAATCACAATCACACAATCACAATCACACAATCACAATCACACAATCACAATCACACAATCACAATCACACAATCACAATCACACAATCACAATCACACAATCACAATCACACAATCACAATCACACAATCACAATCACACAATCACAATCACACAATCACAATCACACAATCACAATCACACAATCACAATCACACAATCACAATCACACAATCACAATCACACAATCACAATCACACAATCACAATCACACAATCACAATCACACAATCACAATCACACAATCACAATCACACAATCACAATCACACAATCACAATCACACAATCACAATCACACAATCACAATCACACAATCACAATCACACAATCACAATCACACAATCACAATCACACAATCACAATCACACAATCACAATCACACAATCACAATCACACAATCACAATCACACAATCACAATCACACAATCACAATCACACAATCACAATCACACAATCACAATCACACAATCACAATCACACAATCACAATCACACAATCACAATCACACAATCACAATCACACAATCACAATCACACAATCACAATCACACAATCACAATCACACAATCACAATCACACAATCACAATCACACAATCACAATCACACAATCACAATCACACAATCACAATCACACAATCACAATCACACAATCACAATCACACAATCACAATCACAATCACAATCACAATCACAATCACACAATCACAATCACACAATCACAATCACACAATCACATTCACACAATCACAATCACACAATCACAATCACACAATCACAATCACACAATCACAATCACACAATCACAATCACACAATCACAATCACACAATCACAATCACACAATCACAATCACACAATCACAATCACACAATCACAATCACACAATCACACAATCACAATCACAATCACAATCACACAATCACAGTCACACAATCACAATCACACAATCACAGTCACACAATCACAGTCACACAATCACAATCACACAATCACACAACCACGATCACACAATCACGATCACACAATCACGATCACACAATCCCTATCACACAATCACTATCACACAATCACGATCACACAATCACAGTCACACAATCACAATCACACAATCACAATCACACAATCGCAATCACACAATCACAATAACACAATCACACAATCACAATCACACAATCACGATCACACAATCACGATCGCACAATCACGATCACACAATCACAGTCACACAATCACAATCACACAACCACAATCACAATCACGATCACACAAACACGATCGCACAAACACGATCGCACAATCACGATCACACAATCACGGCCACACAATCACGATCACACAATCACGATCACACAATCACGATCACACAATCACGATCACACAATCGCGATCACACAATCGCGATCACACAATCGCGATCACACAATCACAATCACACCATCACACAGTCACAACCCCACAACCACAATCCCACAATCACGATCACACAATCACCATCACACAGTCACAATCCCACAATCACAGTCACACAATCACAGTCACACAATCACAATCACACAACCACAATCACAATCACGATCACACAATCAGGATCGCACAGTCACGATCACACAACCACACAATCACACTCCCACAACTACAATCACACAATCACGATCACACGATTACAATCACACAGTCACGCAGTCACACAATCACACAGTCACAATCGCACAATCACGATCACACAATCACGATCACACAGTCACAATCCCACAATCACGATCACACAATTACGATCACACAGTCACTATCACACAATCACAATCACACAATCAGAATCACACAATCACAATAACACAATCACAGTCACAGAGTCACAATCACACAATCACAATGACACAATCACAATCACACAATCACAGTCACACAATCACAGTCACACAATCACAATCACACAATCACACAATCACGATCACACAATCACGATCACACAATCACGATCACACAATCCCTATCACACAATCACTATCACACAATCACGATCACACAATCACAGTCACACAATCACAATCACACAATCACAATCACACAATCGCAATCACACAATCACAATAACACAATCACACAATCACAATCACACAATCACGATCACACAATCACGATCGCACAATCACGATCACACAATCACAGTCACACAATCACAATCACACAACCACAATCACAATCACGATCACACAAACACGATCGCACAAACACGATCGCACAATCACGATCACACAATCACGGCCACACAATCACGATCACACAATCACGATCACACAATCACGATCACACAATCACGATCACACAATCACGATCACACAATCGCGATCACACAATCGCGATCACACAATCACAATCACACCATCACACAGTCACAACCCCACAACCACAATCCCACAATCACGATCACACAATCACCATCACACAGTCACAATCCCACAATCACAGTCACACAATCACAGTCACACAATCACAATCACACAATCACAATCACACAATCACACAGTCACAAACCCACAATCACGATCACACAAACACGATCACACAGTCACGATCACACAATCACAATCACACAATCACAATCACACAATCACAATCACACAATCACACAGTCACAATCACAATCACAATCACACAATCACACAGTCATAATCCCACAATTGCGATCACACAATCACGATCACACAATCACGATCGCACAATCACGATCACACAATCACGATCACTCAATGATGATCACACAATCACGATCACACAATCACGATCACACAATCACAGTCACACAATCATAGTCACACAATCACAATCACACAATCTCAATCACAATCACGAGCACACAATCACGATCACACAATCACGATCACACAATCACGATCACACAATCACGATCACACAATCGCGATCACACAATGACTATCACACAATCACTATCACACAATCACACAATCACAATCCCACAATCACAATCACACAATCACAATCACAAAATCACAATCACACAATCACAATCACACAATCACAATCACACAATCACAATCACACAATCACAATCACACAATCACAATCACACAATCACAATCACACAATCACATTCACACAATCACAATCACACAATCACAATCACACAATCACAATCACACAATCACAATCACACAATCACAATCACACAATCACAATCACACAATCACAATCACACAATCACAATCACACAATCACAATCACACAATCACAATCACACAATCACAATCACACAATCACAATCTCACAATCACACAATCACAATCACAATCACAATCACACAATCACAGTCACACAATCACAATCACACAATCACAGTCACACAATCACAGTCACACAATCACAATCACACAATCACACAACCACGATCACACAATCACGATCACACAATCACGATCACACAATCCCTATCACACAATCACTATCACACAATCACGATCACACAATCACAGTCACACAATCACAATCACACAATCACAATCACACAATCGCAATCACACAATCACAATAACACAATCACACAATCACAATCACACAATCACGATCACACAATCACGATCGCACAATCACGATCACACAATCACAGTCACACAATCACAATCACACAACCACAATCACAATCACGATCACACAAACACGATCGCACAAACACGATCGCACAATCACGATCACACAATCACGGCCACACAATCACGATCACACAATCACGATCACACAATCACGATCACACAATCACGATCACACAATCGCGATCACACAATCGCGATCACACAATCGCGATCACACAATCACAATCACACCATCACACAGTCACAACCCCACAACCACAATCCCACAATCACGATCACACAATCACCATCACACAGTCACAATCCCACAATCACAGTCACACAATCACAGTCACACAATCACAATCACACAATCACAATCACACAATCACACAGTCACAAACCCACAATCACGATCACACAAACACGATCACACAGTCACGATCACACAATCACAATCACACAATCACAATCACACAATCACAATCACACAATCACAATCACACAATCACAATCACACAATCACAATCACACAATCACAATCACACAACCACAATCACAATCACGATCACACAATCAGGATCGCACAGTCACGATCACACAACCACACAATCACACTCCCACAACTACAATCACACAATCACGATCACACGATTACAATCACACAGTCACGCAGTCACACAATCACACAGTCACAATCGCACAATCACGATCACACAATCACGATCACACAGTCACAATCCCACAATCACGATCACACAATTACGATCACACAGTCACTATCACACAATCACAATCACACAATCAGAATCACACAATCACAATAACACAATCACAGTCACAGAGTCACAATCACACAATCACAATGACACAATCACAATCACACAATCACAGTCACACAATCACAGTCACACAATCACAATCACACAATCACACAATCACGATCACACAATCACGATCACACAATCACGATCACACAATCCCTATCACACAATCACTATCACACAATCACGATCACTCAATCACACAATCACAATCCCACAATCACAATCACACAATCACAGTCACACAATCACAATCACACAACCACAATCACACAATCACACAGTCACAATCACAATCACAATCACACAATCACACAGTCATAATCCCACAATTGCGATCACACAATCACGATCACACAATCACGATCGCACAATCACGATCACACAATCACGATCACTCAATGATGATCACACAATCACGATCACACAATCACGATCACACAATCACAGTCACACAATCATAGTCACACAATCACAATCACACAATCTCAATCACAATCACGAGCACACAATCACGATCACACAATCACGATCACACAATCACGATCACACAATCACGATCACACAATCACGATCACACAATCGCGATCACACAATCACTATCACACAATCACTATCACACAATCACACAATCACACAATCACAATCCCACAATCACAATCACACAATCACAATCACAAAATCACAATCACACAATCACAATCACACAATCACAATCACACAATCACAATCACTCAATCACAATCACACAATCACAATCACACAATCACAATCACACAATCACATTCACACAATCACAATCACACGATCACAATCACAATCACACAATCACAATCACACAATCACAATCACACAATCACAATCACACAATCACAATCACACAATCACAATCACACAATCACAATCACACAATCACAATCACACAATCACAATCACACAATCACAATCACACAATCACAATCACACAATCACAATCACACAATCACAATCACACAATCACACAATCACAATCACAATCACAATCACAATCACAATCACAATCACAATCACAATCACACAATCACAATCACACAATCACAATCACACAATCACAATCACACAATCACAATCACACAATCACAATCACACAATCACAATCACACAATCACAATCACACAATCACAATCACACAATCACAATCACATAATCACAATCGCAATCACATAATCACAATCACACAATCACAATCACGATCACACAATCACACAGTCACAATCCCACAATCACGATCACACAATCACAATCGCAATCACATAATCACAATCACACAATCACAATCACGATCACACAATCACACAGTCACAATCCCACAATCACGATCACACAATCACGATCACACAGTCACGATCACACAATCACGATCACACAATCACAGTCACACAGTCACAGTCACAGGATCTCAATCACAATCTAGATCACACAAACAGGATCACACAATCACGATCACACACTCACGAGCACGCAATCACAATCCCACAATCACAATCCCACAATCACAGTCACACAATCACAATCACACAATCACAATCACACAATCACAATCACACAATCACAATCACACAATCACAATCACACAATCACAATCACAATCACATAATCACAATCGCACAATCACTATCACGATCACATAATCACACAGTCACAATCCCACAATCACGATCACACAATCACGATCACGCAGTCAGGATCACACAATCACAATCACACAATCAGAGTCACACAATCACAATAACACAATCACACAATCACGATCACACAATCACGATCACACAATCACGATCACACAATCACGATCACACAATCACGATCACACAATCACTATCACACAATCACTATCACACAATCACGATCACACAATCACACAATCACAATCCCACAATCACAATCACACAATCACAGTCACACAATCACAATCACACAACCACAATCACACAATCACACAGTCACAATCACAATCACAATCACACTATCACACAGTCACAATCCCACAATTGCGATCACACAATCACGATCACACAATCACGATCGCACAATCAAGATCACACAATCACGATCACTCAATGACGATCACACAATCACACAATCACAATCCCACAATCACAGTCACACAATCACAGTCACACAATCACAATCACACAATCACAATCACACAATCACACCGTCACAAACCCACAATCACGATCACACAAACATGATCACACAGTCACGATCACACAATCACAATCACACAATCACACAGTCACAATCCCACAATCACGATCACACAATCACGATCACACCATCACGATCACACAATCACAATCACACAGTCACTCAATCACAATCACAATAACAATCACACAATCACAGTCACACAATGGCAAGCACGATCACACAATCACACAATCACAATCCCACAATCACAGTCACACAATCACAATCACACAATCACAATCACACAATCACGATCACACAATCACGATCACACAATCACGATCACACAATCACGATCACACAATCACGATCGCACAATCACGATCACACAATCACAGTCACACAATCACAATCACACAACCACAATCACAATCACGATCACACAAACACGATCGCACAAACACGATCGCACAATCACGATCACACAATCACGGCCACACAATCACGATCACACAATCACGATCACACAATCACGATCACACAATCACGATCACACAATCACGATCACACAATCGCGATCACACAATCGCGATCACACAATCACAATCACACCATCACACAGTCACAATCCCACAACCACAATCCCACAATCACGATCACACAATCACCATCACACAGTCACAATCCCACAATCACAGTCACACAATCACAGTCACACAATCACAATCACACAATCACAGTCACACAATCACACAGTCACAAACCCATAATCACGATCACACAAACACGATCACACAGTCACGATCACACAATCACAATCACACAATCGCAATCACACAATCACAATCACACAATCACAATCACACAATCACAATCACACAACCACAATCACAATCACGATCACACAATCAGGATCGCACAGTCACGATCACACAACCACACAATCACACTCCCACAACTACAATCACACAATCACGATCACACGATTACAATCTCACAGTCACGCAGTCACACAATCACACAGTCACAATCGCACAATCACGATCACACAATCACGATCACACAGTCACAATCCCACAATCACGATCACACAATTACGATCACACAGTCACTATCACACAATCACAATCACACAATCAGAATCACACAATCACAATAACACAATCACAGTCACAGAGTCACAATCACACAATCACAATGACACAATCACAATCACACAATCACAGTCACACAATCACAGTCACACAATCACAGTCACACAATCACAATCACACAATCACACAATCACGATCACACAATCACGATCACACAATCACGATCACACAATCCCTATCACACAATCACTATCACACAATCACGATCACACAATCACAGTCACACAATCACAATCACACAATCACAATCACACAATCGCAATCACACAATCACAATAACACAATCACACAATCACAATCACACAATCACGATCACACAATCACGATCGCACAATCACGATCACACAATCACAGTCACACAATCACAATCACACAACCACAATCACAATCACGATCACACAAACACGATCGCACAAACACGATCGCACAATCACGATCACACAATCACGGCCACACAATCACGATCACACAATCACGATCACACAATCACGATCACACAATCACCATCACACAATCACGATCACACAATCGCGATCACACAATCGCGATCACACAATCGCGATCACACAATCACAATCACACCATCACACAGTCACAACCCCACAACCACAATCCCACAATCACGATCACACAATCACCATCACACAGTCACAATCCCACAATCACAGTCACACAATCACAGTCACACAATCACAATCACACAATCACAATCACACAATCACACAGTCACAAACCCACAATCACGATCACACAAACACGATCACACAGTCACGATCACACAATCACAATCACACAATCACAATCACACAATCACGATCACACAATTACGATCACACAGTCACTATCACACAATCACAATCACACAATCAGAATCACACAATCACAATAACACAATCACAGTCACAGAGTCACAATCACACAATCACAATCACACAATCACAATCACACAACCACAATCACAATCACGATCACACAATCAGGATCGCACAGTCACGATCACACAACCACACAATCACACTCCCACAACTACAATCACACAATCACGATCACACGATTACAATCACACAGTCACGCAGTCACACAATCACACAGTCACAATCGCACAATCACGATCACACAATCACGATCACACAGTCACAATCCCACAATCACGATCACACAATTACGATCACACAGTCACTATCACACAATCACAATCACACAATCAGAATCACACAATCACAATAACACAATCACAGTCACAGAGTCACAATCACACAATCACAATGACACAATCACAATCACACAATCACAGTCACACAATCACAGTCACACAATCACAATCACACAATCACACAATCACGATCACACAATCACGATCACACAATCACGATCACACAATCCCTATCACACAATCACTATCACACAATCACGATCACACAATCACGATCACACAATCACACAATCACAATCCCACAATCACAATCACACAATCACAGTCACACAATCACAATCACACAACCACAATCACACAATCACACAGTCACAATCACAATCACAATCACACAATCACACAGTCATAATCCAACAATTGCGATCACACAATCACGATCACACAATCACGATCGCACAATCACGATCACACAATCACGATCACACAATCACCATCACACAATCACGATTACACAATCACGATCACACAATCACGATCACACAATCACCATCACACAATCACGATCACACAATCGCGATCACACAATCGCGATCACACAATCGCGATCACACAATCACAATCACACCATCACACAGTCACAACCCCACAACCACAATCCCACAATCACGATCACACAATCACCATCACACAGTCACAATCCCACAATCACAGTCACACAATCACAGTCACACAATCACAATCACACAATCACAATCACACAATCACACAGTCATAATCCCACAATTGCGATCACACAATCACGATCACACAATCACGATCGCACAATCACGATCACACAATCACGATCACTCAATGATGATCACACAATCACGATCACACAATCACAATCACACAATCACAATCACACAATCACAATCACACAATCACAATCACACAATCACAATCACACAATCACAATCACACAATCACAATCACACAATCACAATCACACAATCACAATCACACAATCACACAATCACAATCACAATCACAATCACACAATCACAGTCACACAATCACAATCACACAATCACAGTCACACAATCACAGTCACACAATCACAATCACACAATCACACAACCACGATCACACAATCACGATCACACAATCACAGTCACACAATCACAATCACACAATCACAATCACACAATCGCAATCACACAATCACAATAACACAATCACACAATCACAATCACACAATCACGATCACACAATCACGATCGCACAATCACGATCACACAATCACAGTCACACAATCACAATCACACAACCACAATCACAATCACGATCACACAAACACGATCGCACAAACACGATCGCACAATCACGATCACACAATCACGGCCACACAATCACGATCACACAATCACGATCACACAATCACGATCACACAATCACGATCACACAATCGCGATCACACAATCGCGATCACACAATCGCGATCACACAATCACAATCACACCATCACACAGTCACAACCCCACAACCACAATCCCACAATCACGATCACACAATCACCATCACACAGTCACAATCCCACAATCACAGTCACACAATCACAGTCACACAATCACAATCACACAATCACAATCACACAATCACACAGTCACAAACCCACAATCACGATCACACAAACACGATCACACAGTCACGATCACACAATCACAATCACACAATCACAATCACACAATCACAATCACACAATCACAATCACACAATCACAATCACACAATCACAATCACACAATCACAATCACACAATCACAATCACACAACCACAATCACAATCACGATCACACAATCAGGATCGCACAGTCACGATCACACAACCACACAATCACACTCCCACAACTACAATCACACAATCACGATCACACGATTACAATCACACAGTCACGCAGTCACACAATCACACAGTCACAATCGCACAATCACGATCACACAATCACGATCACACAGTCACAATCCCACAATCACGATCACACAATTACGATCACACAGTCACTATCACACAATCACAATCACACAATCAGAATCACACAATCACAATAACACAATCACAGTCACAGAGTCACAATCACACAATCACAATGACACAATCACAATCACACAATCACAGTCACACAATCACAGTCACACAATCACAATCACACAATCACACAATCACGATCACACAATCACGATCACACAATCACGATCACACAATCCCTATCACACAATCACTATCACACAATCACGATCACTCAATCACACAATCACAATCCCACAATCACAATCACACAATCACAGTCACACAATCACAATCACACAACCACAATCACACAATCACACAGTCACAATCACAATCACAATCACACAATCACACAGTCATAATCCCACAATTGCGATCACACAATCACGATCACACAATCACGATCGCACAATCACGATCACACAATCACGATCACTCAATGATGATCACACAATCACGATCACACAATCACGATCACACAATCACAGTCACACAATCATAGTCACACAATCACAATCACACAATCTCAATCACAATCACGAGCACACAATCACGATCACACAATCACGATCACACAATCACGATCACACAATCACGATCACACAATCACGATCACACAATCGCGATCACACAATCACTATCACACAATCACTATCACACAATCACACAATCACAATCCCACAATCACAATCACACAATCACAATCACAAAATCACAATCACACAATCACAATCACACAATCACAATCACACAATCACAATCACTCAATCACAATCACACAATCACAATCACACAATCACAATCACACAATCACATTCACACAATCACAATCACACAATCACAATCACAATCACAATCACACAATCACAATCACACAATCACAATCACACAATCACAATCACACAATCACAATCACACAATCACAATCACACAATCACAATCACACAATCACAATCACACAATCACAATCACACAATCACAATCACACAATCACAATCACACAATCACAATCACACAATCACAATCACACAATCACAATCACACAATCACAATCACACAATCACAATCACACAATCACAATCACACAATCACAATCACACAATCACAATCACACAATCACAATCACACAATCACAATCACACAATCACAATCACACAATCACAATCACACAATCACACAATCACAATCACAATCACAATCACAATCACAATCACAATCACAATCACAATCACACAATCACAATCACACAATCACAATCACACAATCACAATCACACAATCACAATCACACAATCACAATCACACAATCACAATCACACAATCACAATCACATAATCACAATCGCAATCACATAATCACAATCACACAATCACAATCACGATCACACAATCACACAGTCACAATCCCACAATCACGATCACACAATCACAATCGCAATCACATAATCACAATCACACAATCACAATCACGATCACACAATCACACAGTCACAATCCCACAATCACGATCACACAATCACGATCACACAGTCACGATCACACAATCACGATCACACAATCACAGTCACACAGTCACAGTCACAGAATCTCAATCACAATCTAGATCACACAAACAGGATCACACAATCACGATCACACACTCACGAGCACGCAATCACAATCCCACAATCACAATCCCACAATCACAGTCACACAATCACAATCACACAATCACAATCACACAATCACAATCACACAATCACAATCACACAATCACAATCACAATCACATAATCACAATCGCACAATCACTATCACGATCACATAATCACACAGTCACAATCCCACAATCACGATCACACAATCACGATCACGCAGTCAGGATCACACAATCACAATCACACAATCAGAGTCACACAATCACAATAACACAATCACACAATCACGATCACACAATCACGATCACACAATCACGATCACACAATCACGATCACACAATCACGATCACACAATCACTATCACACAATCACTATCACACAATCACGATCACACAATCACACAATCACAATCCCACAATCACAATCACACAATCACAGTCACACAATCACAATCACACAACCACAATCACACAATCACACAGTCACAATCACAATCACAATCACACTATCACACAGTCACAATCCCACAATTGCGATCACACAATCACGATCACACAATCACGATCGCACAATCAAGATCACACAATCACGATCACTCAATGACGATCACACAATCACACAATCACAATCCCACAATCACAGTCACACAATCACAGTCACACAATCACAATCACACAATCACAATCACACAATCACACCGTCACAAACCCACAATCACGATCACACAAACATGATCACACAGTCACGATCACACAATCACAATCACACAATCACACAGTCACAATCCCACAATCACGATCACACAATCACGATCACACCATCACGATCACACAATCACAATCACACAGTCACTCAATCACAATCACAATAACAATCACACAATCACAGTCACACAATGGCAAGCACGATCACACAATCACACAATCACAATCCCACAATCACAGTCACACAATCACAATCACACAATCACAATCACACAATCACGATCACACAATCACGATCACACAATCACGATCACACAATCACGATCACACAATCACGATCGCACAATCACGATCACACAATCACAGTCACACAATCACAATCACACAACCACAATCACAATCACGATCACACAAACACGATCGCACAAACACGATCGCACAATCACGATCACACAATCACGGCCACACAATCACGATCACACAATCACGATCACACAATCACGATCACACAATCACGATCACACAATCACGATCACACAATCGCGATCACACAATCGCGATCACACAATCACAATCACACCATCACACAGTCACAATCCCACAACCACAATCCCACAATCACGATCACACAATCACCATCACACAGTCACAATCCCACAATCACAGTCACACAATCACAGTCACACAATCACAATCACACAATCACAATCACACAATCACACAGTCACAAACCCATAATCACGATCACACAAACACGATCACACAGTCACGATCACACAATCACAATCACACAATCGCAATCACACAATCACAATCACACAATCACAATCACACAATCACAATCACACAACCACAATCACAATCACGATCACACAATCAGGATCGCACAGTCACGATCACACAACCACACAATCACACTCCCACAACTACAATCACACAATCACGATCACACGATTACAATCTCACAGTCACGCAGTCACACAATCACACAGTCACAATCGCACAATCACGATCACACAATCACGATCACACAGTCACAATCCCACAATCACGATCACACAATTACGATCACACAGTCACTATCACACAATCACAATCACACAATCAGAATCACACAATCACAATAACACAATCACAGTCACAGAGTCACAATCACACAATCACAATGACACAATCACAATCACACAATCACAGTCACACAATCACAGTCACACAATCACAATCACACAATCACACAATCACGATCACACAATCACGATCACACAATCACGATCACACAATCCCTATCACACAATCACTATCACACAATCACGATCACTCAATCACACAATCACAATCCCACAATCACAATCACACAATCACAGTCACACAATCACAATCACACAACCACAATCACACAATCACACAGTCACAATCACAATCACAATCACACAATCACACAGTCATAATCCCACAATTGCGATCACACAATCACGATCACACAATCACGATCGCACAATCACGATCACACAATCACGATCACTCAATGATGATCACACAATCACGATCACACAATCACGATCACACAATCACAGTCACACAATCATAGTCACACAATCACAATCACACAATCTCAATCACAATCACGAGCACACAATCACGATCACACAATCACGATCACACAATCACGATCACACAATCACGATCACACAATCACGATCACACAATCGCGATCACACAATCACTATCACACAATCACTATCACACAACCACACAATCACAATCCCACAATCACAATCACACAATCACAATCACAAAATCACAATCACACAATCACAATCACACAATCACAATCACACAATCACAATCACTCAATCACAATCACACAATCACAATCACACAATCACAATCACACAATCACATTCACACAATCACAATCACACAATCACAATCACAATCACACAATCACAATCACACAATCACAATCACACAATCACAATCACACAATCACAATCACACAATCACAATCACACAATCACAATCACACAATCACAATCACACAATCACAATCACACAATCACAATCACACAATCACAATCACACAATCACAATCACACAATCACAATCACACAATCACAATCACACAATCACAATCACACAATCACAATCACACAATCACAATCACACAATCACACAATCACAATCACAATCACAATCACAATCACAATCACAATCACAATCACAATCACACAATCACAATCACACAATCACAATCACACAATCACAATCACACAATCACAATCACACAATCACAATCACACAATCACAATCACACAATCACAATCACACAATCACAATCACATAATCACAATCGCAATCACATAATCACAATCACACAATCACAATCACGATCACACAATCACACAGTCACAATCCCACAATCACGATCACACAATCACAATCGCAATCACATAATCACAATCACACAATCACAATCACGATCACACAATCACACAGTCACAATCCCACAATCACGATCACACAATCACGATCACACAGTCACGATCACACACTCACGAGCACGCAATCACAATCCCACAATCACAATCCCACAATCACAGTCACACAATCACAATCACACAATCACAATCACACAATCACAATCACACAATCACAATCACACAATCACAATCACAATCACATAATCACAATCGCACAATCACTATCACGATCACATAATCACACAGTCACAATCCCACAATCACGATCACACAATCACAATCGCAATCACATAATCACAATCACACAATCACAATCACGATCACACAATCACACAGTCACAATCCCACAATCACGATCACACAATCACGATCACACAGTCACGATCACACAATCACGATCACACAATCACAGTCACACAGTCACAGTCACAGAATCTCAATCACAATCTAGATCACACAAACAGGATCACACAATCACGATCACACACTCACGAGCACGCAATCACAATCCCACAATCACAATCCCACAATCACAGTCACACAATCACAATCACACAATCACAATCACACAATCACAATCACACAATCACAATCACACAATCACAATCACAATCACATAATCACAATCGCACAATCACTATCACGATCACATAATCACACAGTCACAATCCCACAATCACGATCACACAATCACGATCACGCAGTCAGGATCACACAATCACAATCACACAATCAGAGTCACACAATCACAATAACACAATCACACAATCACGATCACACAATCACGATCACACAATCACGATCACACAATCACGATCACACAATCACGATCACACAATCACTATCACACAATCACTATCACACAATCACGATCACACAATCACACAATCACAATCCCACAATCACAATCACACAATCACAGTCACACAATCACAATCACACAACCACAATCACACAATCACACAGTCACAATCACAATCACAATCACACTATCACACAGTCACAATCCCACAATTGCGATCACACAATCACGATCACACAATCACGATCGCACAATCAAGATCACACAATCACGATCACTCAATGACGATCACACAATCACACAATCACAATCCCACAATCACAGTCACACAATCACAGTCACACAATCACAATCACACAATCACAATCACACAATCACACCGTCACAAACCCACAATCACGATCACACAAACATGATCACACAGTCACGATCACACAATCACAATCACACAATCACACAGTCACAATCCCACAATCACGATCACACAATCACGATCACACCATCACGATCACACAATCACAATCACACAGTCACTCAATCACAATCACAATAACAATCACACAATCACAGTCACACAATGGCAAGCACGATCACACAATCACACAATCACAATCCCACAATCACAGTCACACAATCACAATCACACAATCACAATCACACAATCACGATCACACAATCACGATCACACAATCACGATCACACAATCACGATCACACAATCACGATCGCACAATCACGATCACACAATCACAGTCACACAATCACAATCACACAACCACAATCACAATCACGATCACACAAACACGATCGCACAAACACGATCGCACAATCACGATCACACAATCACGGCCACACAATCACGATCACACAATCACGATCACACAATCACGATCACACAATCACGATCACACAATCACGATCACACAATCGCGATCACACAATCGCGATCACACAATCACAATCACACCATCACACAGTCACAATCCCACAACCACAATCCCACAATCACGATCACACAATCACCATCACACAGTCACAATCCCACAATCACAGTCACACAATCACAGTCACACAATCACAATCACACAATCACAATCACACAATCACACAGTCACAAACCCATAATCACGATCACACAAACACGATCACACAGTCACGATCACACAATCACAATCACACAATCGCAATCACACAATCACAATCACACAATCACAATCACACAATCACAATCACACAACCACAATCACAATCACGATCACACAATCAGGATCGCACAGTCACGATCACACAACCACACAATCACACTCCCACAACTACAATCACACAATCACGATCACACGATTACAATCTCACAGTCACGCAGTCACACAATCACACAGTCACAATCGCACAATCACGATCACACAATCACGATCACACAGTCACAATCCCACAATCACGATCACACAATTACGATCACACAGTCACTATCACACAATCACAATCACACAATCAGAATCACACAATCACAATAACACAATCACAGTCACAGAGTCACAATCACACAATCACAATGACACAATCACAATCACACAATCACAGTCACACAATCACAGTCACACAATCACAATCACACAATCACACAATCACGATCACACAATCACGATCACACAATCACGATCACACAATCCCTATCACACAATCACTATCACACAATCACGATCACACAATCACAGTCACACAATCACAATCACACAATCACAATCACACAATCGCAATCACACAATCACAATAACACAATCACACAATCACAATCACACAATCACGATCACACAATCACGATCGCACAATCACGATCACACAATCACAGTCACACAATCACAATCACACAACCACAATCACAATCACGATCACACAAACACGATCGCGCAAACACGATCGCACAATCACGATCACACAATCACGGCCACACAATCACGATCACACAATCACGATCACACAATCACGATCACACAATCACCATCACACAATCACGATCACACAATCGCGATCACACAATCGCGATCACACAATCGCGATCACACAATCACAATCACACCATCACACAGTCACAACCCCACAACCACAATCCCACAATCACGATCACACAATCACCATCACACAGTCACAATCCCACAATCACAGTCACACAATCACAGTCACACAATCACAATCACACAATCACAATCACACAATCACACAGTCACAAACCCACAATCACGATCACACAAACACGATCACACAGTCACGATCACACAATCACAATCACACAATCACAATCACACAATCACGATCACACAATTACGATCACACAGTCACTATCACACAATCACAATCACACAATCAGAATCACACAATCACAATAACACAATCACAGTCACAGAGTCACAATCACACAATCACAATCACACAATCACAATCACACAACCACAATCACAATCACGATCACACAATCAGGATCGCACAGTCACGATCACACAACCACACAATCACACTCCCACAACTACAATCACACAATCACGATCACACGATTACAATCACACAGTCACGCAGTCACACAATCACACAGTCACAATCGCACAATCACGATCACACAATCACGATCACACAGTCACAATCCCACAATCACGATCACACAATTACGATCACACAGTCACTATCACACAATCACAATCACACAATCAGAATCACACAATCACAATAACACAATCACAGTCACAGAGTCACAATCACACAATCACAATGACACAATCACAATCACACAATCACAGTCACACAATCACAGTCACACAATCACAATCACACAATCACACAATCACGATCACACAATCACGATCACACAATCACGATCACACAATCCCTATCACACAATCACTATCACACAATCACGATCACACAATCACGATCACACAATCACACAATCACAATCCCACAATCACAATCACACAATCACAGTCACACAATCACAATCACACAACCACAATCACACAATCACACAGTCACAATCACAATCACAATCACACAATCACACAGTCATAATCCCACAATTGCGATCACACAATCACGATCACACAATCACGATCGCACAATCACGATCACACAATCACGATCACACAATCACCATCACACAATCACGATTACACAATCACGATCACACAATCACGATCACACAATCACCATCACACAATCACGATCACACAATCGCGATCACACAATCGCGATCACACAATCGCGATCACACAATCACAATCACACCATCACACAGTCACAACCCCACAACCACAATCCCACAATCACGATCACACAATCACCATCACACAGTCACAATCCCACAATCACAGTCACACAATCACAGTCACACAATCACAATCACACAATCACAATCACACAATCACACAGTCACAAACCCACAATCACGATCACACAAACACGATCACACAGTCACGATCACACAATCACAATCACACAATCACAATCACACAATCATAATCACACAATCACAATCACACAATCACAATCACACAATCACAATCACACAATCACACAATCACAATCACAATCACAATCACAATCACAATCACAATCACAATCACAATCACAATCACAATCACAATCACACAATCACAATCACAATCACACAATCACAATCACACAATCACAATCACACAATCACAATCACACAATCACAATCACACAATCACAATCACACAATCACAATCACACAATCACAATCACACAATCACAATCACACAATCACAATCACACAATCACAATCACAAAATCACAATCACGATCACACAATCACACAGTCACAATCCCACAATCACGATCACACAATCACAATCGCAATCACATAATCACAATCACACAATCACAATCACGATCACACAATCACACAGTCACAATCCCACAATCACGATCACACAATCACGATCACACAGTCACGATCACACAATCACGATCACACAATCACAGTCACACAATCACAGTCACAGAATCTCAATCACAATCTAGATCACACAAACAGGATCACACAATCACGATCACACACTCACGAGCACGCAATCACAATCCCACAATCACAATCCCACAATCACAGTCACACAATCACAATCACACAATCACAATCACACAATCACAATCACACAATCACAATCACACAATCACAATCACACAATCACAATCACACAATCACAATCACACAATCACAATCACACAATCACAATCACAATCACATAATCACAATCGCACAATCACTATCACGATCACATAATCACACAGTCACAATCCCACAATCACGATCACACAATCACGATCACGCAGTCACGATCACACAATCACAATCACACAATCAGAGTCACACAATCACAATAACACAATCACACAATCACGATCACACAATCACGATCACACAATCACGATCACACAATCACGATCACACAATCACGATCACACAATCACGATCACACAATCACTATCACACAATCACTATCACACAATCACGATCACACAATCACACAATCACAATCCCACAATCACAATCACACAATCACAGTCACACAATCACAATCACACAACCACAATCACACAATCACACAGTCACAATCACAATCACAATCACACTATCACACAGTCACAATCCCACAATTGCGATCACACAATCACGATCACACAATCACGATCGCACAATCACGATCACACAATCACGATCACTCAATGACGATCACACAATCACACAATCACAATCCCACAATCACAGTCACACAATCACAGTCACACAATCACAATCACACAATCACAATCACACAATCACACCGTCACAAACCCACAATCACGATCACACAAACATGATCACACAGTCACGATCACACAATCACAATCACACAATCACACAGTCACAATCCCACAATCACGATCACACAATCACGATCACACCATCACGATCACACAATCACAATCAC
Source organism: Megachile rotundata (assembly GCF_050947335.1). Taxonomy (NCBI): domain Eukaryota; kingdom Metazoa; phylum Arthropoda; class Insecta; order Hymenoptera; family Megachilidae; genus Megachile; species Megachile rotundata. The sequence continues at coordinate 563,872 of NW_027473382.1, read as the reverse complement.
ACAGTCACTCAATCGCAATCACAATAACAATCACACAATCACAGTCACACAATGGCAAGCACGATCACACAATCACACAATCACAATCCCACAATCACAGTCACACAATCACAGTCACACAATCACAATCACACAATCACAATCACACAATCACACCGTCACAAACCCACAATCACGATCACACAATCACGATCACACAATCACGATCACACAATCACGATCGCACAATCACGATCACACAATCACCATCACACAGTCACAATCCCACAATCACAGTCACACAATCACAGTCACACAATCACAATCACACAATCACAATCACACAATCACACAGTCACAAACCCACAATCACGATCACACAAACACGATCACACAGTCACGATCACACAATCACAATCACACAATCACAATCACACAATCACAATCACACAATCACAATCACACAATCACAATCACACAACCACAATCACAATCACGATCACACAATCAGGATCGCACAGTCACGATCACACAACCACACAATCACACTCCCACAACTACAATCACACAATCACGATCACACGATTACAATCACACAGTCACGCAGTCACACAATCACACAGTCACAATCGCACAATCACGATCACACAATCACGATCACACAGTCACAATCCCACAATCACGATCACACAATTACGATCACACAGTCACTATCACACAATCACAATCGCACAATCAGAATCACACAATCACAATAACACAATCACAGTCACAGAGTCACAATCACACAATCACAATGACACAATCACAATCACACAATCACAGTCACGCAATCACAGTCACACAATCACAATCACACAATCACACAATCACGATCACACAATCACGATCACACAATCACGATCACACAATCCCTATCACACAATCACTATCACACAATCACGATCACACAATCACACAATCACAATCCCACAATCACAATCACACAATCACAGTCACACAATCACAATCACACAACCACAATCACACAATCACACAGTCACAATCACAATCACAATCACACAATCACACAGTCATAATCCCACAATTGCGATCACACAATCACGATCACACAATCACGATCGCACAATCACGATCACACAATCACGATCACTCAATGATGATCACACAATCACGATCACACAATCACGATCACACAATCACAGTCACACAATCATAGTCACACAATCACAATCACACAATCTCAATCACAATCACGATCACACAAACAGGATCACACAATCACGATCACACAATCACGAGCACACAATCACGATCACACAATCACGATCACACAATCATGATCACACAATCACAATCACACAGTCACTCAATCACAATCACAATAACAATCACACAATCACAGTCACACAATCGCAATCACGATCACACAATCACACAACCACAATCCCACAATCACAATCCCACAATCACGATCACACAATCACGATCACACAGTCACAATCCCACAATCGCAGTCACACAATCACAGTCACACAATCACAATCACACAATCACAATCACACAATGGCAATCACACAATCACAATAACACAATCACACAGTCACAAACCCACAATCACGATCACACAAATACGATCACACAGTCACGATCACACAATCACAATCACACAATCACAACCACACAATCGCAATCACACAATCACAATCACACAATCACAATAACACAATCACAATCACACAATCACAATCACACAATCACAATCACACAATCACAATCACACAATCACAATCACACAACCACAATCACACAATCACAATCACACAATCACAATCACACAATCACAATCACACAATCACAATCACACAATCACAATCACACAATCACAATCACACAATCACAATCACACAATCACAATCACACAATCACAATCACACAATCACAATCACACAATCACAATCACACAATCACAATCACACAATCACAATCACACAATCACAATCACACAATCACAATCACACAATCACAATCACACAATCACAATCACACAATCACAATCACACAATCACAATCACACAATCACAATCACACAATCACAATCAGACAATCACAATCAGACAATCACAATCAGACAATCACAATCGCACAATCACAATCGCACAATCACAATCGCACAATCACAATCGCACAATCACAATCGCACAATCACAATCGCACAATCACAATCGCACAATCACAATCGCACAATCACAATCGCACAATCACAATCGCACAATCACAATCGCACAATCACAATCGCACAATCACAATCGCACAATCACAATCGCACAATCACAATCGCACAATCACAATCGCACAATCACAATCGCACAATCACAATCGCACAATCACAATCGCACAATCACAATCCCACAATCACAATCACACAATCACAATCACACAATCACAATCACACAATCACAATCACACAATCACAATCACACAATCACAATCACACAATCACAATCACACAATCACAATCACACAATCACAATCACACAATCACAATCACACAATAACAATCACACAATCACAATCACACAATCACAATCACACAATCACAACCACACAATCACAATCACACAATCACAACCACACAATCACAACCACACAATCACAATCACACAATCACAATCACACAATCAGAATCACACAATCACAATCACACGATCACACAATCACGATCACACAATCACGATCACACAATCGCGATCACACAATCGCGATCACACAATCGCAATCACACAATCACAATCACACAATCACAATCACACAATCACAATCACACAACCACAATCACAATCACGATCACACAATCAGGATCGCACAGTCACGATCACACAACCACACAATCACACTCCCACAACTACAATCACACAATCACGATCACACGATTACAATCACACAGTCACGCAGTCACACAATCACACAGTCACAATCGCACAATCACGATCACACAATCACGATCACACAGTCACAATCCCACAATCACGATCACACAATTACGATCACACAGTCACTATCAAACAATCACAATCACACAATCAGAATCACACAATCACAATAACACAATCACAGTCACAGAGTCACAATCACACAATCACAATGACACAATCACAATCACACAATCACAGTCACACAATCACAGTCACACAATCACAATCACACAATCACACAATCACGATCACACAATCACGATCACACAATCACGATCACACAATCCCTATCACACAATCACTATCACACAATCACGATCACACAATCACAGTCACACAATCACAATCACACAATCACAATCACACAATCGCAATCACACAATCACAATAACACAATCACACAATCACAATCACACAATCACGATCACACAATCACGATCGCACAATCACGATCACACAATCACAGTCACACAATCACAATCACACAACCACAATCACAATCACGATCACACAAACACGATCGCACAAACACGATCGCACAATCACGATCACACAATCACGGCCACACAATCACGATCACACAATCACGATCACACAATCACGATCACACAATCACGATCACACAATCACGATCACACAATCGCGATCACACAATCGCGATCACACAATCACAATCACACCATCACACAGTCACAACCCCACAACCACAATCCCACAATCACGATCACACAATCACCATCACACAGTCACAATCCCACAATCACAGTCACACAATCACAGTCACACAATCACAATCACACAATCACAATCACACAATCACACAGTCACAAACCCACAAATACGATCACACAAACACGATCACACAGTCACGATCACACAATCACAATCACACAATCACAATCACACAATCACAATCACACAATCACAATCACACAATCACAATCACACAACCACAATCACAATCACGATCACACAATCAGGATCGCACAGTCACGATCACACAACCACACAATCACACTCCCACAACTACAATCACACAATCACGATCACACGATTACAATCACACAGTCACGCAGTCACACAATCACACAGTCACAATCGCACAATCACGATCACACAATCACGATCACACAGTCACAATCCCACAATCACGATCACACAATTACGATCACACAGTCACTATCACACAATCACAATCACACAATCAGAATCACACAATCACAATAACACAATCACAGTCACAGAGTCACAATCACACAATCACAATGACACAATCACAATCACACAATCACAGTCACACAATCACAGTCACACAATCACAATCACACAATCACACAATCACGATCACACAATCACGATCACACAATCACGATCACACAATCCCTATCACACAATCACTATCACACAATCACGATCACACAATCACACAATCACAATCCCACAATCACAATCACACAATCACAGTCACACAATCACAATCACACAACCACAATCACACAATCACACAGTCACAATCACAATCACAATCACACAATCACACAGTCATAATCCCACAATTGCGATCACACAATCACGATCACACAATCACGATCGCACAATCACGATCACACAATCACGATCACACAATCACAGTCACACAATCATAGTCACACAATCACAATCACACAATCTCAATCACAATCACGAGCACACAATCACGATCACACAATCACGATCACACAATCACGATCACACAATCACGATCACACAATCGCGATCACACAATCGCGATCACACAATCGCGATCACACAATCGCGATCACACAATCACTATCACACAATCACAATCACACAATCACAATCACACAATCACAATCACACAATCACAATCACACAATCACAATCACACAATCACAATCACACAATCACAATCACACAATCACAATCACACAATCACAATCACACAATCACAATCACACAATCACAATCACACAATCACAATCACACAATCACAATCACACAATCACAATCACACAATCACAATCACACAATCACAATCACACAATCACAATCACACAATCACAATCACACAATCACAATCACACAATCACAATCACACAATCACAATCACACAATCACAATCACACAATCACAATCACACAATCACAATCACACAATCACAATCACACAATCACAATCAGACAATCACAATCAGACAATCACAATCGCACAATCACAATCGCACAATCACAATCGCACAATCACAATCGCACAATCACAATCGCACAATCACAATCGCACAATCACAATCGCACAATCACAATCGCACAATCACAATCGCACAATCACAATCGCACAATCACAATCGCACAATCACAATCGCACAATCACAATCGCACAATCACAATCGCACAATCACAATCGCACAATCACAATCGCACAATCACAATCGCACAATCACAATCGCACAATCACAATCGCACAATCACAATCCCACAATCACAATCACACAATCACAATCACACAATCACAATCACACAATCACAATCACACAATCACAATCACACAATCACAATCACACAATCACAATCACACAATCACAATCACACAATCACAATCACACAATCACAATCACACAATCACAATCACACAATCACAATCACACAATCACAATCACACAATCACAATCACACAATCACAATCACACAATCACAATCACACAATCACAATCACACAATCACAATCACACAATCACAATCACACAATCACAATCACACAATCACAATCACACAATCACAATCACACAATCACAATCACACAATCACAATCACACAATCACAATCACACAATCACAATCACACAATCACAATCACACAATCACAATCACACAATCACAATCACACAATCACAATCACACAATCACAATCACACAATCACAATCACACAATCACAATCACACAATCACAATCACACAATCACAATCACACAATCACAATCACACAATCACAATCACACAATCACAATCACACAATCACAATCACACAATCACAATCACACAATCACAATCACACAATCACAATCACACAATCACAATCACACAATCACAATCACACAATCACAATCACACAATCACAATCACACAATCACAATCACACAATCACAATCACACAATCACAATCACACAATCACAATCACACAATCACAATCACACAATCACAATCACACAATCACAATCACACAATCACAATCACACAATCACAATCACACAATCACAATCACACAATCACAATCACACAATCACAATCACACAATCACAATCACACAATCACAATCACACAATCACAATCACACAATCACAATCACACAATCACAATCACACAGTCACAATCACTCAATCACATAGTCACAATCCCATAATCACAATCCCACAATCACGATCACACAATCACGATCACACAGTCACAATCCCACAATCACAGTCACACAATCACAGTCACACAATCACAATCACAATCACAATCACACAATCACAATCACACAATCACAATCACACAATCACAATCACACAATCACAATCACACAATCACAATCACACAATCACAATCACACAATCACAATCACACAATCACAATCACACAATCACAATCACACAATCACAATCACACAATCACAATCACACAATCACAATCACACAATCACAATCACACAATCACAATCACACAATCACAATCACAATCACATAATCACAATCACACAATCACAATCACGATCACACAATCACACAGTCACAATCCCACAATCACGATCACACAATCACGATCACACAGTCACGATCACACAATCACAATCACACAATTAAAATAACACAATCACAATAACACAATCACACAATCACGATCACACAGTCACGATCACACAATCACGATCACACAATCACAGTAACACAATCACAGTCACACAATTACAATCACACAATCTCAATCACAATCACGATCACACAAACAGGATCACACAATCACGATCACACAATCACGAGCACACAATCACGATCACACAAACACGATCGCACAATCACGATCACACAATCACGGCCACACAATCACGATCACACAATCACGATCACACAATCACGATCACACAATCACACAGTCAGAATCCCACAATCACGATCACACAATCACGATCACACAATCACGATCACACAATCACAATCACACAGTCACTCAATCACAATCACAACAACAATCACACAAACACAATCACACAATCACGACCACACAATCACGATCACACAATCACAATCACACTGTCACACAGTCACAATCACACAGTCACACAATCACAATCACAATCGCACAATCACGATCACACAATCACGATCACACAGTCACGATCACACAATCACAATCACCCAATCACAATCACACAATCACAATAACACAATCCAATCACACAATCACAATCACACAATCACAATCACACAATCACAATCACTCAATCACATAGTCACAATCCCATAATCACAATCCCACAATCACAATCCCACAATCACAGTCACACAATCACAATCACACAATCACAATCACACAATCACAATCACACAATCACAATCACATAATCACAATCACACAATCACAATCACACCATCACAATCACACAATCACAATCACACAATCACAATAACACAATCACAATAACACAATCACACAATCACGACCACACAATCACGATCACACAATCACGATCACACAATCACGATTACACAATCACGATCACACAATCACAATCACTCAATCACACAGTCACAATCCCATAATCACAATCCCACAATAACGATCTCACAATCAGGATCACACAGTCACAATCACGCAATCACAATCACCCAATCATAATAACAAAATCACAATCACGATCACACAATCACACAGTCACAATCCCACAATCACGATCACACAGTCACGATCACACAATCACAATCACACAATCACAATAACACAATCACAATAACACAATCACAATCACACAATCACAATCACACAATCACAATCACACAATCACAATCACACAATCACTATCACACAATCACAATCACACAATCACAATCACACAATCACAATCACACAATCACAATCACACAATCAAACTCACACAGTCACAATCACTCAATCACATAGTCACAATCCCATAATCACAATCCCACAATCACAATCCCACAATCACAGTCACACAATCACAATCACACAATCACAATCACACAATCACAATCACACAATCTCAATCACACAATCACAATCACACAATCACAATCACACCATCACAATCACACAATCACAATCACACAATCACAATCACAATCACAATCACAATCACAATCACAATCACAATCACAATCACAATCACAATCACAATCACAATCACAATCACAATCACAATCACAATCACACAATCACAATCACACAATCACAATCACACAATCACAATCTCAATCACATAATCACAATCACATAATCACAATCACACAATCACAATCACGATCACACAATCACACAGTCACAATCCCACAATCACGATCACACAATCACGATCACACAATCACAATCACACAATCACAATAACACAATCACAATAACACAATCACGCAATCACGATCACACAGTCACGATCACACAATCACGATCACACAATCACGAGCACACAATCTCGATCACACAAACACGATCGCACAATCACGATCACACAATCACGGCCACACAATCACGGTCACACAATCACGATCACACAATCACGATCACACAATCACACAGTCACAATCCCACAATCACGATCACACAATCACAATCACACAATCAGAATCACATAATCACAATAACACAATCACACAATCACACAATCACTATCACACAATCACTATCACACAATCACGATCACACAATCACACAATCACAATCCCACAATCACAATCCCACAATCACAGTCACACAATCACAATCACACAATCACAATCACACAATCACAATCACACAATCACAATCACACAATCACAATCACACAATCACAATCACACAATCACAATCACACAATCACAATCACACAATCACAATCACACAATCACAATCACACAATCACAATCACACAATCACAATCACACAATCACAATCACACAATCACAATCACAATCACATAATCACAATCACACAATCACAATCACAATCACAATCACAAACACACAATCACAATCACACAATCACAATCACACAATCACAATCACACAATCACAATCTCAATCACATAATCACAATCACATAATCACAATCACACAATCACAATCACGATCACACAATCACACAGTCACAATCCCACAATCACGATCACACAATCACGATCACACAATCACAATCACACAATCACAATAACACAATCACAATAACACAATCACGCAATCACGATCACACAGTCACGATCACACAATCACGATCACACAATCACGAGCACACAATCTCGATCACACAAACACGATCGCACAATCACGATCACACAATCACGGCCACACAATCACGATCACACAATCACGATCACACAATCACGATCACACAATCACACAGTCACAGTCCCGCAATCAGGATCACACAATCACGATCACACAGTCACGATCACACAATCACAATCACACAATCACAATAACACAATCACAATAACACAATCACACAATCACGATCACGCAATGACGATCACACAATCACGATCACACAATCACGATCACACAATCACGATCACACAATCACGATCACACAATCAGAGTCACAATCTAGATCACACAAACAGGATCACACAATCACGACCACACAATCACGATCACACAGTCACAATCCCACAATCGCAGTCAGACAATCACAGTCACACAATCACAATCACACAATCACAATCACACAATCGCAATCACACAATCACAATAACACAATCACACAGTCACAAACCCACAATCACGATCACACAAATACGATTACACAGTCACGATCACACAATCACAATCACACAATCACAACCACACAATCGCAATCACACAAGCACAATCACACAATCACAATCACACAATCACAAAAACACAACCACAATCATACAATCACAATCACACAATCACAATCACACAATCACAATAACACAATCACAATCACGATCACACAATCACATAGTCACAATCCCACAATCACGATCACACAATCACGATGTCACAGTCACGATCACACAATCACAATAACACAATCACAATAACACAATCACACAATCACGATCACACAGTCACAATCACAATCAGAATCACACAATCACGATCACACAATCACGTTCGCACAATCACGATCACACAATCACGATCACTCAATGATGATCACACAATCACACAATCACAATCCCACGATCACAGTCACACAATCACAGTCACACAATCACAATCACACAATCACAATCACACAATCACGATCACACAATCACGTTCGCACAATCACGATCACACAATCACGATCACGCAATGATGATCACACAATCACACAATCACAATCCCACGATCACAGTCACACAATCACAGTCACACAATCACGATCACTCAATGATGATCACACAATCACACAATCACAATCCCACGATCACAGTCACACAATCACAGTCACACAATCACAGTCACACAATCACAATCACACAATCGCAATCACACAATCACGATCACACAATCACGATCACACAATCACGATCACACAATCACGATCACACAATCACAATCACTCAATCACACAGTCAAAATCCCATAATCACAATCCCACAATAACGATCTCACAATCAGGATCACACAGTCACAATCACGCAATCACAATCACACAATCACAATAACAAAATCACAATCACGATCACACAATCACACAGTCACAATCCCACAATCACGATCACACAATCACGATCACACAGTCACGATCACACAATCACAATCACACAATCACAATAACACAATCACAATAACACAGTCACACAATCACGATCACCAAGTCACGATCACACAATCACGATCACACAATCACAGTCACACAATCACAGTCACACAATCACAATCACACAATCTCAATCACAATCACGATCACACAAACAGGATCACACAATCACGATCACACAATCACGAGCACACAATCACGATCACACAAACACGATCGCACAATCACGATCACACAATCACGGCCACACAATCACGATCACACAATCACGATCACACAATCACGATCACACAATCACAATCACACAATCACAATCACACAATCACAATCACACAATCACAATCACACAATCACAATCACACAATCACAATCACACAATCACAATCACACAATCACAATCACACAATCACAATCACACAATCACAATCACACAATCACAATCACACAATCACAATCACACAATCACAATCACACAATCACAATCACACAATCACAATCACACAATCACAATCACACAATCACAATCACACAATCACAATCACACAATCACAATCACACAATCACAATCACACAATCACAATCACACAATCACAATCACACAATCACAATCACACAATCACAATCACACAATCACAATCACACAATCACAATCACACAATCACAATCACACAATCACAATCACACAGTCACAATCACTCAATCACATAGTCACAATCCCATAATCACAATCCCACAATCACGATCACACAATCACGATCACACAGTCACAATCCCACAATCACAGTCACACAATCACAGTCACACAATCACAATCACAATCACAATCACACAATCACAATCACACAATCACAATCACACAATCACAATCACACAATCACAATCACACAATCACAATCACACAATCACAATCACACAATCACAATCACACAATCACAATCACACAATCACAATCACACAATCACAATCACACAATCACAATCACACAATCACAATCACACAATCACAATCACACAATCACAATCACACAATCACAATCACACAATCACAATCACAATCACATAATCACAATCACACAATCACAATCACGATCACACAATCACACAGTCACAATCCCACAATCACGATCACACAATCACGATCACACAGTCACGATCACACAATCACAATCACACAATTAAAATAACACAATCACAATAACACAATCACACAATCACGATCACACAGTCACGATCACACAATCACGATCACACAATCACAGTAACACAATCACAGTCACACAATTACAATCACACAATCTCAATCACAATCACGATCACACAAACAGGATCACACAATCACGATCACACAATCACGAGCACACAATCACGATCACACAAACACGATCGCACAATCACGATCACACAATCACGGCCACACAATCACGATCACACAATCACGATCACACAATCACGATCACACAATCACACAGTCAGAATCCCACAATCACGATCACACAATCACGATCACACAATCACGATCACACAATCACAATCACACAGTCACTCAATCACAATCACAACAACAATCACACAAACACAATCACACAATCACGACCACACAATCACGATCACACAATCACAATCACACTGTCACACAGTCACAATCACACAGTCACACAATCACAATCACAATCGCACAATCACGATCACACAATCACGATCACACAGTCACGATCACACAATCACAATCACCCAATCACAATCACACAATCACAATAACACAATCCAATCACACAATCACAATCACACAATCACAATCACACAATCACAATCACTCAATCACATAGTCACAATCCCATAATCACAATCCCACAATCACAATCCCACAATCACAGTCACACAATCACAATCACACAATCACAATCACACAATCACAATCACACAATCACAATCACATAATCACAATCACACAATCACAATCACACCATCACAATCACACAATCACAATCACACAATCACAATAACACAATCACAATAACACAATCACACAATCACGACCACACAATCACGATCACACAATCACGATCACACAATCACGATTACACAATCACGATCACACAATCACAATCACTCAATCACACAGTCACAATCCCATAATCACAATCCCACAATAACGATCTCACAATCAGGATCACACAGTCACAATCACGCAATCACAATCACCCAATCATAATAACAAAATCACAATCACGATCACACAATCACACAGTCACAATCCCACAATCACGATCACACAGTCACGATCACACAATCACAATCACACAATCACAATAACACAATCACAATAACACAATCACAATCACACAATCACAATCACACAATCACAATCACACAATCACAATCACACAATCACTATCACACAATCACAATCACACAATCACAATCACACAATCACAATCACACAATCAAACTCACACAGTCACAATCACTCAATCACATAGTCACAATCCCATAATCACAATCCCACAATCACAATCCCACAATCACAGTCACACAATCACAATCACACAATCACAATCACACAATCACAATCACACAATCTCAATCACACAATCACAATCACACAATCACAATCACACCATCACAATCACACAATCACAATCACACAATCACAATCACAATCACAATCACAATCACAATCACAATCACAATCACAATCACAATCACAATCACAATCACAATCACAATCACAATCACAATCACAATCACAATCACACAATCACAATCACACAATCACAATCACACAATCACAATCTCAATCACATAATCACAATCACATAATCACAATCACACAATCACAATCACGATCACACAATCACACAGTCACAATCCCACAATCACGATCACACAATCACGATCACACAATCACAATCACACAATCACAATAACACAATCACAATAACACAATCACGCAATCACGATCACACAGTCACGATCACACAATCACGATCACACAATCACGAGCACACAATCTCGATCACACAAACACGATCGCACAATCACGATCACACAATCACGGCCACACAATCACGGTCACACAATCACGATCACACAATCACGATCACACAATCACACAGTCACAATCCCACAATCACGATCACACAATCACAATCACACAATCAGAATCACATAATCACAATAACACAATCACACAATCACACAATCACTATCACACAATCACTATCACACAATCACGATCACACAATCACACAATCACAATCCCACAATCACAATCCCACAATCACAGTCACGCAATCACAATCACACAATCACAATCACACAATCACAATCACACAATCACAATCACACAATCACAATCACACAATCACAATCACACAATCACAATCACACAATCACAATCACACAATCACAATCACACAATCACAATCACACAATCACAATCACACAATCACAATCACAATCACATAATCACAATCACACAATCACAATCACAATCACAATCACAAACACACAATCACAATCACACAATCACAATCACACAATCACAATCACACAATCACAATCTCAATCACATAATCACAATCACATAATCACAATCACACAATCACAATCACGATCACACAATCACACAGTCACAATCCCACAATCACGATCACACAATCACGATCACACAATCACAATCACACAATCACAATAACACAATCACAATAACACAATCACGCAATCACGATCACACAGTCACGATCACACAATCACGATCACACAATCACGAGCACACAATCTCGATCACACAAACACGATCGCACAATCACGATCACACAATCACGGCCACACAATCACGATCACACAATCACGATCACACAATCACGATCACACAATCACACAGTCACAGTCCCGCAATCAGGATCACACAATCACGATCACACAGTCACGATCACACAATCACAATCACACAATCACAATAACACAATCACAATAACACAATCACACAATCACGATCACGCAATCACGATCACACAATCACGATCACACAATCACGATCACACAATCACGATCACACAATCACGATCACACAATCAGAGTCACAATCTAGATCACACAAACAGGATCACACAATCACGACCACACAATCACGATCACACAGTCACAATCCCACAATCGCAGTCAGACAATCACAGTCACACAATCACAATCACACAATCACAATCACACAATCGCAATCACACAATCACAATAACACAATCACACAGTCACAAACCCACAATCACGATCACACAAATACGATTACACAGTCACGATCACACAATCACAATCACACAATCACAACCACACAATCGCAATCACACAAGCACAATCACACAATCACAATCACACAATCACAAAAACACAACCACAATCATACAATCACAATCACACAATCACAATCACACAATCACAATAACACAATCACAATCACGATCACACAATCACATAGTCACAATCCCACAATCACGATCACACAATCACGATGTCACAGTCACGATCACACAATCACAATAACACAATCACAATAACACAATCACACAATCACGATCACACAGTCACAATCACAATCAGAATCACACAATCACGATCACACAATCACGTTCGCACAATCACGATCACACAATCACGATCACTCAATGATGATCACACAATCACACAATCACAATCCCACGATCACAGTCACACAATCACAGTCACACAATCACAATCACACAATCACAATCACACAATCACGATCACACAATCACGTTCGCACAATCACGATCACACAATCACGATCACGCAATGATGATCACACAATCACACAATCACAATCCCACGATCACAGTCACACAATCACAGTCACACAATCACGATCACTCAATGATGATCACACAATCACACAATCACAATCCCACGATCACAGTCACACAATCACAGTCACACAATCACAGTCACACAATCACAATCACACAATCGCAATCACACAATCACGATCACACAATCACGATCACACAATCACGATCACACAATCACGATCACACAATCACAATCACTCAATCACACAGTCAAAATCCCATAATCACAATCCCACAATAACGATCTCACAATCAGGATCACACAGTCACAATCACGCAATCACAATCACACAATCACAATAACAAAATCACAATCACGATCACACAATCACACAGTCACAATCCCACAATCACGATCACACAATCACGATCACACAGTCACGATCACACAATCACAATCACACAATCACAATAACACAATCACAATAACACAGTCACACAATCACGATCACCAAGTCACGATCACACAATCACGATCACACAATCACAGTCACACAATCACAGTCACACAATCACAATCACACAATCTCAATCACAATCACGATCACACAAACAGGATCACACAATCACGATCACACAATCACGAGCACACAATCACGATCACACAAACACGATCGCACAATCACGATCACACAATCACGGCCACACAATCACGATCACACAATCACGATCACACAATCACGATCACACAATCACACAGTCACAATCCCACAATCACGATCACACAATCACGATCACACAATCACGACCACACAATCACGATCACACAATCACAATCACACTGTCACACAGTCACAATCACACAGTCACACAATCACAATCACAATCGCACAATCACGATCACACAATCACGATCACACAGTCACGATCACACAATCACAATCACGCAATCACAATCACACAATCACAATAACACAATCACAATCACGATCACACAATCACACAGTCACAATCCCACAATCACGACCACACAATCACGATCACACTATCACAATCACACTGTCACACAGTCACAGTCACACAGTCACACAATCACAATCACACAATCGCAATCACACAATCACAATAACACAATCACACAGTCACAAACCCACAATCACGATCACACAAATACGATCACACAGTCACGATCACACAATCACAATCACACAATCACAACCACACAATCGCAATCACACAATCACAATCACACAATCACAATCACACAAACACAATCACACAATCACAATCACACAATCACAATCACACAATCACAATCACACAATCACAATCACACAATCACAATCACACAATCACAATCACACAATCACAATCACACAATCACAATCACACAATCACAATCACACAATCACAATCACACAATCACAATCACACAATCACAATCACACAATCACAATCACACAATCACAATCACACAATCACAATCACACAATCACAGTCACACAATCACAGTCACACAATCACAATCACACAATCACAATCACACAATCACAATCACACAATCACAATCACACAATCACAATCACACAATCACAATCACACAATCACAATCACACAATCACAATCACACAATCACAATCACACAATCACAATCACACAATCACAATCACACAATCACAATCACACAATCACAATCACACAATCACAATCACACAATCACAATCACACAATCACAATCACACAATCACAATCACACAATCACAATCACACAATCACAATCACACAATCACAATCACACAATCACAATCACACAATCACAATCACACAATCACAATCACACAATCACAATCACACAATCACAATCACACAATCACAATCACACAATCACAATCACACAATCACAATCACACAATCACAATCACACAATCACAATCACACAATCACAATCACACAATCACAATCACACAATCACAATCACACAATCACAATCACACAATCACAATCACACAATCACAATCACACAATCACAATCACACAATCACAATCACACAATCACAATCACACAATCACAATCACACAATCACAATCACACAATCACAATCACACAATCACAATCACACAATCACAATCACACAATCACAATCACACAATCACAATCACACAATCACAATCACACAATCACAATCACACAATCACAATCACACAATCACAATCACACAATCACAATCACACAATCACAATCACACAATCACAATCACACAATCACAATCACACAATCACAATCACACAATCACAATCACACAATCACAATCACACAATCACAATCACACAATCACAATCACACAATCACAATCACACAATCACAATCACACAATCACAATCACACAATCACAATCACACAATCACAATCACACAATCACAATCACACAGTCACAATCACTCAATCACATAGTCACAATCCCATAATCACAATCCCACAATCACGATCACACAATCACGATCACACAGTCACAATCCCACAATCACAGTCACACAATCACAGTCACACAATCACAATCACAATCACAATCACACAATCACAATCACACAATCACAATCACACAATCACAATCACACAATCACAATCACACAATCACAATCACACAATCACAATCACACAATCACAATCACACAATCACAATCACACAATCACAATCACACAATCACAATCACACAATCACAATCACACAATCACAATCACACAATCACAATCACACAATCACAATCACACAATCACAATCACACAATCACAATCACACAATCACAATCACACAATCACAATCACACAATCACAATCACACAATCACAATCACACAATCACAATCACACAATCACAATCACACAATCACAATCACACAATCACAATCACACAATCACAATCACACAATCACAATCACACAATCACAATCACACAATCACACAGTCACAAACCCACAATCACGATCACACAGTCACGATCACACAATCACAATCACGCAATCACAATCACACAATCACAATAACACAATCACAATCACGATCACACAATCACACAGTCACAATCCCACAATCACGATCACACAATCACGATCACACAGTCACGATCACACAATCACAATCACACAATCAGAATCACACAATCACAATAACACAATCACACAATCACGATCACACAATCACGATCACACAATCACGATCACACAATCACTATCACACAATCACTATCACACAATCACTATCACACAATCACTATCACACAATCACGATCACACAATCACACAATCACAATCCCACAATCACAATCACACAATCACAGTCACACAATCACAGTCACACAATCACAATCACACAACCACAATCACACAATCACACAGTCACAATCACAATCACAATCACACAATCACGATCACACAATCACGTTCGCACAATCACGATCACACAATCACGATCACTCAATGATGATCACACAATCACACAATCACAATCCCACAATCACAGTCACACAATCACAGTCACACTATCACAATCACACAATCACAATCACACAATCACAATCACACAATCACAATCACACAATCACACAGTCACAAACCCACAATCACGATCACATAAACACGATCACACAGTCACGATCACACAATCACAATCACACAATCACAATAACACAATCACACAATCACGATCACACAATCACGATAACACAATCACGATCACACAATCACGATCACACAATCACGATCACACAATCACAATCACTCAATCACACAGTCACAATCCCATAATCACAACCCCACAATAACGATCTCATAATCAGGATCACACAGTCACAATCACGCAATCACAATCACACAATCACAATAACAAAATCACAATCACGATCACACAATCACACAATCACGATCACACAATCACGATCACACAGTCACGATCACACAATCACAATCACACAATCACAATAACACAATCACAATAACACAATCACAATTACACAATCACAATCACACAATCACAATCACACAATCACAATCACACAATCACAATCACACAATCACAATCACACAATCACAATCACAAAATCACAATCACACAATCACAATCACACAATCACAATCACACAATCACAATCACACAATCACAATCACACAATCACAATCACACAATCACAATCACACAATCACAATCACACAGTCACAATCACTCAATCACATAGTCACAATCCCATAATCACAATCCCACAATCACAATCCCACAATCACAATCCCACAATCACAGTCACACAATCACAATCACACAATCACAATCACACAATCACAATCACACAATCACAATCACACAATCACAATCACACAATCACAATCACACAATCACAATCACAATCACATAATCACAATCACACAATCACAATCACGATCACACAATCACACAGTCACAATCCCACAATCACGATCACACAATCACGATCACACAGTCACGATCACACAATCACAATCACACAATCACAATAACACAATCACAATAACACAATCACACAATCACGATCACACAGTCACGATCACACAATCACGATCACACAATCACAGTCACACAATCACAGTCACACAATCACAATCACACAATCTCAATCACAATCACGATCACACAAACAGGATCACACAATCACGATCACACAATCACGAGCACACAATCACGATCACACAAACACGATCGCACAATCACGATCACACAATCGCGGCCACACAATCACGATCACACAATCACGATCACACAATCACGACCACACATTCCCACAATCACGATCACACAATCACGATCACACAATCACGATCACACAATCACGATCACACAATCACGATCACACCATCACGATCACACAATCACAATCACACAGTCACTCAATCAAAATCACAACAACAATCACACAAACACAATCACACAATCACGACCACACAATCACGATCACACAATCACAATCACACTGTCACACAGTCACAATCACACAGTCACACAATCATAATCACAATCGCACAATCACGATCACACAATCACGATCACACAGTCACGATCACACAATCACAATCACGCAATCACAATCACAAAATCACAATAACACAATCACAATCACGATCACACAATCACACAGTCACAATCCCACAATCACGACCACACAATCACGATCACACAATCACAATCACACTGTCACACAGTCACAATCACACAGTCACACAATCACAATCACACAATCGCAATCACACAATCACAATAATACAATCACACAGTCACAAACCCACAATCACGACCACACAAATACGATCACACAGTCACGATCACACAATCACAATCATACAATCACAACCACACAATCGCAATCACACAATCACAATCACACAATCACAATCCCACAATCACAGTCACACAATCACAATCACACAATCACAATCACACAATCACAATCACACAATCACAATCACACAATCACAATCACACGATCACAATCACACAATCACAATCACACAATCACAATCACAATCACAATCACAATCACAATCACAATCACAATCACAATCACAATCACAATCACAATCACAATCACAATCACAATCACAATCACAATCACAATCACAATCACACAATCACAATCACACAATCACAATCACACAATCACAATCACACAATCACAATCACAATCACACAATCACAATCACAATCACATAATCACAATCACACAATCACAATCACGATCACACAATCACACAGTCACAATCCCACAATCACGTTCACACAATCACGATCACACAGTCACGATCACACAATCACAATCACACAATCACAATAACACAATCACAATAACACAATCACAATAACACAATCACACAATCACGATCACACAGTCACGATCACACAATCACGATCACACAATCACAGTCACACAATCACAGTCACACAATCACAATCACACAATCTCAATCACAATCACGATCACACAAACAGGATCACACAATCACGATCACACAATCACGAGGACACAATCACGATCACACAAACACGATCGCACAATCACGATCACACAATCACTGCCACACAATCACGATCACACAATCACGATCACACAAGCACGATCACACAATCACACAGTCACAATCCCACAATCACGATCACACAATCACGATCACACAATCACGATCACACAATCACGATCACACAATCACGATCACACAATCACAATCACACAGTCACTGAATCACAATCACAACAACAATCACACAAACACAATCACACAATCGCGATCACACAATCACAATCACACAATCACACAGTCACAATCACAATCACAATCACACAATCACGATCACACAATCACGTTCGCACAATCACGATCACACAATCACGATCACACAATCACTATCACACAATCACTATCACACAATCACTATCACACAATCACTATCACACAATCACGATCACACAATCACACAATCACAATCCCACAATCACAATCACACAATCACAGTCACACAATCACAGTCACACAATCACAATCACACAACCACAATCACACAATCACACAGTCACAATCACAATCACAATCACACAATCACGATCACACAATCACGTTCGCACAATCACGATCACACAATCACGATCACTCAATGATGATCACACAATCACACAATCACAATCCCACAATCACAGTCACACAATCACAGTCACACTATCACAATCACACAATCACAATCACACAATCACAATCACACAATCACAATCACACAATCACACAGTCACAAACCCACAATCACGATCACATAAACACGATCACACAGTCACGATCACACAATCACAATCACACAATCACAATAACACAATCACACAATCACGATCACACAATCACGATAACACAATCACGATCACACAATCACGATCACACAATCACGATCACACAATCACGATCACACAATCACAATCACTCAATCACACAGTCACAATCCCATAGTCACAACCCCACAATAACGATCTCACAATCAGGATCACACAGTCACAATCACGCAATCACAATCACACAATCACAATAACAAAATCACAATCACGATCACACAATCACACAGTCACAATCCCACAATCACGATCACACAATCACGATCACACAGTCACGATCACACAATCACAATCACAAAATCACAATAACACAATCACAATAACACAATCACAATTACACAATCACAATCACACAATCACAATCACACAATCACAATCACACAATCACAATCACACAATCACAATCACACAATCACAATCACACAATCACAATCACAAAATCACAATCACACAATCACAATCACACAATCACAATCACACAATCACAATCACACAATCACAATCACACAATCACAATCACACAGTCACAATCACTCAATCACATAGTCACAATCCCATAATCACAATCCCACAATTACAATCCCACAATCACAGTCACACAATCACAATCACACAATCACAATCACACAATCACAATCACACAATCACAATCACACAATCACAATCACACAATCACAATCACAATCACATAATCACAATCACACAATCACAATCACGATCACACAATCACACAGTCACAATCCCACAATCACGATCACACAATCACGATCACACAATCACAGTCACACAATCACAATCACACAATCTCAATCACAATCACGATCACACAAACAGGATCACACAATCACGATCACACAATCACGAGCACACAATCACGATCACACAAACACGATCGCACAATCACGATCACACAATCGCGGCCACACAATCACGATCACACAATCACGATCACACAATCCCACAATCACGATCACACAATCACGATCACACAATCACGATCACACAATCACGATCACACCATCACGATCACACAATCACAATCACACAGTCACTCAATCAAAATCACAACAACAATCACACAAACACAATCACACAATCACGACCACACAATCACGATCACACAATCACAATCACACTGTCACACAGTCACAATCACACAGTCACACAATCATAATCACAATCGCACAATCACGATCACACAATCACGATCACACAGTCACGATCACACAATCACAATCACGCAATCACAATAACAAAATCACAATAACACAATCACAATCACGATCACACAATCACACAGTCACAATCCCACAATCACGACCACACAATCACGATCACACAATCACAATCACACTGTCACACAGTCACAATCACACAGTCACACAATCACAATCACACAATCGCAATCACACAATCACAATAACACAATCACACAGTCACAAACCCACAATCGCGACCACACAAATACGATCACACAGTCACGATCACACAATCACAATCACACAATCACAACCACACAATCGCAATCACACAATCACAATCACACAATCACAATCCCACAATCACAGTCACACAATCACAATCACACAATCACAATCACACAATCACAATCACACAATCACAATCACAATCACACAATCACAATCACAATCACATAATCACAATCACACAATCACAATCACGATCACACAATCACACAGTCACAATCCCACAATCACGTTCACACAATCACGATCACACAGTCACGATCACACAATCACAATCACACAATCACAATAACACAATCACAATAACACAATCACAATAACACAATCACAATAACACAATCACACAATCACGATCACACAGTCACGATCACACAATCACGATCACACAATCACAGTCACACAATCACAGTCACACAATCACAGTCACACAATCACAATCACACAATCTCAATCACAATCACGATCACACAAACAGGATCACACAATCACGATCACACAATCACGAGGACACAATCACGATCACACAAACACGATCGCACAATCACGATCACACAATCACGGCCACACAATCACGATCACACAATCACGATCACACAATCACGATCACACAATCACACAGTCACAATCCCACAATCACGATCACACAATCACGATCACACAATCACGATCACACAATCACGATCACACAATCACAATCACACAGTCACTGAATCACAATCACACAATCACGATCACACAATCACAATCACACTGTCACACAGTCACAATCACACAGTCACACAATCATAATCACAATCGCACAATCACGATCACACAATCACGATCACACAGTCACGATCACACAATCACAATCACGCAATCACAATCACACAATCACAATAACACAATCACAATCACGATCACACAATCACACAGTCACAATCCCACAATCACGACCACACAATCACGATCACACAATCACAATCACACTGTCACACAGTCACAATCACACAGTCACACAATCACAATCACACAATCGCAATCACACAATCACAATAACACAATCACACAGTCACAAACCCACAATCACGATCACACAAATACGATCACACAGTCACGATCACACAATCACAATCACACAATCACAACCACACAATCGCAATCACACAATCACAATCAGACAATCACAATCACACAATCACAATCACACAATCACATCACACAATCACAATCACACAATCACAATCACACAATCACAATCACACAATCACAATCACACAATCACAATCACACAATCACAATCACACAATCACAATCACACAACCACAATCACACAATCACAATCACACAATCACAATCACACAATCACAATCACACAATCACAATCACACAATCACAATCACACAATCACAATCACACAATCACAATCACACAATCACAATCACACAGTCACAATCACTCAATCACATAGTCACAATCCCATAATCACAATCCCACAATCATGATCACACAATCACGATCACACAGTCACAATCCCACAATCACAGTCACACAATCACAGTCACACAATCACAATCACAATCACAATCACACAATCACAATCACACAATCACAATCACACAATCACAATCACACAATCACAATCACACAATCACAATCACACAATCACAATCACACAATCACAATCACACAATCACAATCACACAATCACAATCACACAATCACAATCACACAATCACAATCACACAATCACAATCACACAATCACAATCACACAATCACAATCACACAATCACAATCACACAATCACAATCACACCATCACAATCACACAATCACAATCACACAATCACAATCACAATCACAATCACAATCACAATCACAATCACAATCACAATCACAATCACAATCACACAATCACAATCACACAATCACAATCACACAATCACAATCACACAATCACAATCACACAATCACAATCACAATCACATAATCACAATCACACAATCACAATCACGATCACACAATCACACAGTCACAATCCCACAATCACGATCACACAATCACGATCACACAGTCACGATCACACAATCACAATCACACAATCACAATAACAAAATCACAATAACACAATCCAACAATCACGATCACACAGTCACGACCACACAATCACGATCACACAATCACAGTCACACAATCACAGTCACACAATCTCAATCACAATCTAGATCACACAAACAGGATCACACAATCACGATCGCACAATCACGAGCACACAATCACGATCACACAAACACGATCGCGCAATCACGATCACACAATCACGGCCACACAATCACGATCACACAATCACGATCACACAATCACGATCACACAATCACGATCACACAATCACGATCACACAATCACACAGTCACAATCCCACAATCACGATCACACAATCACAATCACACAATCAGAATCACATAATCACAATAACACAATCACACAATCACTATCACACAATCACTATCACACAATCACGATCACACAATCACACAATCACAATCCCACAATCACAATCACACAATCACAGTCACACAATCACAATCACACAACCACAATCACACAATCACACAGTCACAATCACAATCACAATCACACAAACACACAGTCACAATCCCACATTTGCGATCACACAATCACGGTCACACAATCACACAATCACAATCCCACAATCACAATCCCACAATCACAGTCACACAATCACAATCACACAATCACAATCACACAATCACAATCACACAATCACAATCACACAATCACAATCACACAATCACAATCACAATCACATAATCACAATCACATAATCACAATCACACAATCACAATCACGATCACACAATCACACAGTCACAATCCCGCAATCACGATCACACAATCACGATCACACTGTCACGATCACAATCACAATCACAATCACAATCACAATCACAATCACAATCACAATCACAATCACAATCACAATCACAATCACAATCACAATCACAATCACAATCACAATCACAATCACACAATCACAATCACACAATCACAATCACACAATCACAATCACACAATCACAATCACACAATCACAATCACAATCACACAATCACAATCACAATCACATAATCACAATCACACAATCACAATCACGATCACACAATCACACAGTCACAATCCCACAATCACGTTCACACAATCACGATCACACAGTCACGATCACACAATCACAATCACACAATCACAATAACACAATCACAATAACACAATCACAATAACACAATCACAATAACACAATCACACAATCACGATCACACAGTCACGATCACACAATCACGATCACACAATCACAGTCACACAATCACAGTCACACAATCACAATCACACAATCTCAATCACAATCACGATCACACAAACAGGATCACACAATCACAATCAGACAATCACAATCACACAATCACAATCACACAATCACAATCACACAATCACATCACACAATCACAATCACACAATCACCATCACACAATCACAATCACACAATCACAATCACACAATCACAATCACACAATCACAATCACACAATCACAATCACACAACCACAATCACACAATCACAATCACACAATCACAATCACACAATCACAATCACACAATCACAATCACACAATCACAATCACACAGTCACAATCACTCAATCACATAGTCACAATCCCATAATCACAATCCCACAATCATGATCACACAATCACGATCACACAGTCACAATCCCACAATCACAGTCACACAATCACAGTCACACAATCACAATCACAATCACAATCACACAATCACAATCACACAATCACAATCACTCAATCACACAGTCACAATCCCATAATCACAATCCGACAATAACGATCTCACAATCAGGATCACACAGTCACAATCACGCAATCACAATCACACAATCACAATAACAAAATCACAATCACGATCACACAATCACACAGTCACAATCCCACAATCACGATCACACAATCACGATCACACAGTCACGATCACACAATCACAATCACACAATCACAATAACACAATCACAATAACACAATCACAATAACACAATCACACAAACACAATCACAAAATCACGACCACACAATCACGATCACACAATCACAATCACACTGTCACACAGTCACAATCACACAGTCACACAATCATAATCACAATCGCACAATCACGATCACACAATAACGATCACACAGTCACGATCACACAATCACAATCACGCAATCACAATCACACAATCACAATCACACAATCACAATCACAATCACATAATCACAATCACACAATCACAATCACGATCACACAATCACACAGTCACAATCCCACAATCACGATCACACAATCACGATCACACAGTCACGATCACACAATCACAATCACACAATCACAATAACACAATCACAATAACACAATCCAACAATCACGATCACACAGTCACGACCACACAATCACGATCACACAATCACAGTCACACAATCACAGTCACACAATCTCAATCACAATCTAGATCACACAAACAGGATCACACAATCACGATCACACAATCACGATCACACAATCACGAGCACACAATCACGATCACACAAACACGATCGCACAATCACGATCACACAATCACGGCCACACAATCACGATCACACAATCACGATCACACAATCACGATCACACAATCACGATCACACAATCACACAGTCACAATCCCACAATCACGATCACACAATCACAATCACACAATCAGAATCACATAATCACAATAACACAATCACACAATCACTATCACACAATCACTATCACACAATCACGATCACACAATCACACAATCACAATCCCACAATCACAATCACACAATCACAGTCACACAATCACAATCACACAACCACAATCACACAATCACACAGTCACAATCACAATCACAATCACACAAACACACAGTCACAATCCCACATTTGCGATCACACAATCACGGTCACACAATCACACAATCACAATCCCACAATCACAATCCCACAATCACAGTCACACAATCACAATCACACAATCACAATCACACAGTCACAATCACAATCACATAATCACAATCACACAATCACAATCACGATCACACAATCACACAGTCACAATCCCGCAATCACGATCACACAATCACGATCACACAGTCACGATCACACAATCACAATCACACGATCACAATAACACAATCACAATAACACAATCACACAATCACGATCACACAATCACGATCACACAATCACGATCACACAATCACGATCACACAATCAGAGTCACACAATCACAGTAACACAATCTCAATCACTATCTAGATCACACAAACAGGATCACACAATCACGATTACACAATCACGAGCAGACAATCACGATCACACAAACACGATCGCACAATCACGATCACACAATCACGGCCACACAATCACGATCACACAATCACGATCACACAATCACGATCACACAATCACGATCACAGAGTCACAATCCCACAATCGCAGTCACACAATCACAGTCACACAATCACAATCACACAATCACAATCACGATCACACAATCACACAGTCACAATCCCACAATCACGATCACACAATCACGATCACACAGTCACGATCACACAATCACAATCACACAATCAGAATCACACAATCACAATAACACAATCACACAATCACGATCACACAATCACGATCACACAATCACGATCACACAATCACTATCACACAATCACTATCACACAATCACTATCACACAATCACTATCACA
The DNA here is from genome assembly GCF_050947335.1 of Megachile rotundata. Taxonomy (NCBI): domain Eukaryota; kingdom Metazoa; phylum Arthropoda; class Insecta; order Hymenoptera; family Megachilidae; genus Megachile; species Megachile rotundata. Next base: position 533,973 of record NW_027473382.1, on the reverse strand, counting down.
CAATCACGATCACACAATCCCACAATCACGATCACACAATAACGATCACACAATCACGATCACACAATCACGATCACACAATCACGATCACACAGTCACGATCACACAATCACAATCACACAATCACAATAACACAATCACAATAACACAATCACAATTACACAATCACAGTAACACAATCACACAATCACGATCACACAGTCACGATCACACAATCACGATCACACAATCACAGTCACACAATCACAGTCACACAATCACAATCACACAATCTCAATCACAATCACGATCACACAAACAGGATCACACAATCACGATCACACAATCACGAGCACACAATCACGATCACACAAACACGATCGCACAATCACGATCACACAATCACGGCCACACAATCACGATCTCACAATCACGATCACACAATCACGATCACACAATCACGATCACACAATCACAATCACACAGTCACTGAATCACAATCACAACAACAATCACACAAACACAATCACACAATCACGACCACACAATCACGATCACACAATCACAATCACACTGTCACACAGTCACAATCACACAGTCACACAATCATAATCACAATCGCACAATCACGATCACACAATCACGATCACACAGTCACGATCACACAATCACAATCACGCAATCACAATCACACAATCACAATAACACAATCACAATCACGATCACACAATCACACAGTCACAATCCCACAATCACGACCACACAATCACGATCACACAATCACAATCACACTGTCACACAGTCACAATCACACAGTCACACAATCACAATCACACAATCACAATAACACAATCACACAGTCACAAACCCACAATCACGATCACACAAATACGATCACACAGTCACGATCACACAATCACAATCACACAATCACAACCACACAATCGCAATCACACAATCACAATCAGACAATCACAATCACACAATCACAATCACACAATCACACAATCACAATCACACAATCACATCACACAATCACAATCACACAATCACAATCACACAATCACAATCACACAATCACAATCACACAATCACAATCACACAATCACAATCACACAATCACAATCACACAATCACAATCACACAATCACAATCACACAACCACAATCACACAATCACAATCACACAATCACAATCACACAATCACAATCACACAATCACAATCACACAATCACAATCACACAATCACAATCACACAGTCACAATCACTCAATCACATAGTCACAATCCCATAATCACAATCCCACAATCATGATCACACAATCACGATCACACAGTCACAATCCCACAATCACAGTCACACAATCACAGTCACACAATCACAATCACAATCACAATCACACAATCACAATCACACAATCACAATCACACAATCACAATCACTCAATCACACAGTCACAATCCCATAATCACAATCCGACAATAACGATCTCACAATCAGGATCACACAGTCACAATCACGCAATCACAATCACACAATCACAATAACAAAATCACAATCACGATCACACAATCACACAGTCACAATCCCACAATCACGATCACACAATCACGATCACACAGTCACGATCACACAATCACAATCACACAATCACAATAACACAATCACAATAACACAATCACAATCACACAATCACAATCACACAATCACAATCACACAATCACAATCACACAATCACAATCACACAATCACAATCACACAATCACAATCACACAATCACAATCACACAATCACAATCACAATCACAACCACAATCACAATCACAATCACAATCACAATCACAATCACAATCACAATCAAAATCACAATCACAATCACAATCACAATCACAATCACACAATCACAATCACACAATCACAATCACACAATCACAATCACACAATCACAATCACACAATCACAATCACACAATCACAATCACACAATCACAATCACACAATCACAATCACACAATCACAATCACACAATCACAATCACACAATCACAATCACACAATCACAATCACACAATCACAATCACACAATCACAATCACACAATCACAATCACACAATCACAATCACACAATCACAATCACACAATCACAATCACACAATCACAATCACACAATCACAATCACACAATCACAATCACACAATCACAATCACAATCACATAATCACAATCACACAATCACAATCACGATCACACAATCACACAGTCACAATCCCACAATCACGATCACACAATCACGATCACACAGTCACGATCACACAATCACAATCACACAATCACAATAACACAATCACAATAACACAATCACACAATCACGATCACACAGTCACGATCACACAATCACGATCACACAATCCCACAATCACGATCACACAGTCACGATCACACAATCACGATCACACAATCACGATCACACAATCACGATCACACAATCACAATCACACAGTCACTCAATCACAATCACAACAACAATCACACAAACACAATCACACAATCACGACCACACAATCACGATCACACAATCACAATCACACTGTCACACAGTCACAATCACACAGTCACACAATCATAATCACAATCGCACAATCACGATCACACAATCACGATCACACAGTCACGATCACACAATCACAATCACGCAATCACAATCACAAAATCACAATAACACAATCACAATCACGATCACACAATCACACAGTCACAATCCCACAATCACGACCACACAATCACGATCACACAATCACAATCACACTGTCACACAGTCACAATCACACAGTCACACAATCACAATCACACAATCGCAATCACACAATCACAATAACACAATCACACAGTCACAAACCCACAATCACGACCACACAAATACGATCACACAGTCACGATCACACAATCACAATCACACAATCACAACCACACAATCGCAATCACACAATCACAATCACACAATCACAATCCCACAATCACAGTCACACAATCACAATCACACAATCACAATCACACAATCACAATCACACAATCACAATCACACAATCACAATCACACCATCACAATCACACAATCACAATCACACAATCACGATCACACAATCACAATCACACAGTCACTGAATCACAATCACAATCACAATCACAATCACAATCACAATCACAATCACAATCACAATCACAATCACACAATCACAATCACACAATCACAATCACACAATCACAATCACACAATCACAATCACAATCACACAATCACAATCACAATCACATAATCACAATCACACAATCACAATCACGATCACACAATCACACAGTCACAATCCCACAATCACGTTCACACAATCACGATCACACAATCACGATCACACAATCACAATCACACAATCACAATAACACAATCACAATAACACAATCACAATAACACAATCACACAATCACGATCACACAGTCACGATCACACAATCACGATCACACAATCACAGTCACACAATCACAGTCACACAATCAAAATCACACAATCTCAATTACAATCACGATCACACAAACAGGATCACACAATCACGATCACACAATCACGAGCACACAATCACGATCACACAAACACGATCGCACAATCACGATCACACAATCACGGCCACACAATCACGATCACACAATCACGATCACACAATCACGATCACACAATCACACAGTCACGATCCCACAATCACGATCACACAATCACGATCACACAATCACGATCACACAATCACAATCACACAATCACATCACACAATCACAATCACACAATCACAATCACACAATCACAATCACACAATCACAATCACACAATCACAATCACACAATCACAATCACACAATCACAATCACACAATCACAATCACACAATCACAATCACACAATCACAATCACACAATCACAATCACACAATCACTATCACACAATCACAATCACACAATCACAATCACACAATCACAATCACACAATCACAATCACACAATCACAATCACACAATCACAATCACACAATCACAATCACACAATCACAATCACACAATCACAATCACACAATCACAATCACACAATCACAATCACACAATCACAATCACACAATCACAATCACACAATCACAATCACACAATCACAATCACACAATCACAATCGCACAATCACAATCGCACAATCACAATCGCACAATCACAATCACACAATCACAATCACACAATCACAATCACACAATCACAATCACACAATCACAATCACACAATCACAATCACACAATCACAATCACACAATCACAATCACACAATCACAATCACACAATCACAATCACACAACCACAATCACACAATCACACAGTCACAATCACAATCACAATCACACAATCACGATCACACAATCACGTTCGCACAATCACGATCACACAATCACGATCACTCAATGATGATCACACAATCACACAATCACAATCCCACAATCACAGTCACACAATCACAGTCACACTATCACAATCACACAATCACAATCACACAATCACAATCACACAATCACAATCACACAATCACACAGTCACAAACCCACAATCACGATCACATAAACACGATCACACAGTCACGATCACACAATCACAATCACACAATCACAATAACACAATCACACAATCACGATCACACAATCACGATCACACAATCACGATCACACAATCACGATCACACAATCACGATCACACAATCACGATCACACAATCACAATCACTCAATCACACAGTCACAATCCCATAATCACAACCCCACAATAACGATCTCACAATCAGGATCACACAGTCACAATCACGCAATCACAATCACACAATCACAATAACAAAATCACAATCACGATCACACAATCACACAGTCGCAATCCCACAATCACGATCACACAATCACGATCACACAGTCACGGTCACACAATCACAATCACACAATCACAATAACACAATCACAATAACACAATCACAATTACACAATCACAATCACACAATCACAATCACACAATCACAATCACACAATCACAATCACACAATCACAATCACACAATCACAATCACACAATCACAATCACAAAATCACAATCACACAATCACAATCACACAATCACAATCACACAATCACAATCACACAATCACAATCACACAGTCACAATCACTCAATCACATAGTCACAATCCCATAATCACAATCCCACAATCACAATCCCACAATCACAGTCACACAATCACAATCACACAATCACAATCACACAATCACAATCACACAATCACACAATCACAATCACACAATCACAATCACACCATTACAATCACACAATAACAATCACACAATCACAATCACAATCACAATCACAATCACAATCACAATCACAATCACAATCACAATCACAATCACAATCACAATCACAATCACAATCACAATCACAATCAAAATCACAATCACAATCACAATCACAATCACAATCACACAATCACAATCACACAATCACAATCACACAATCACAATCACACAATCACAATCACACAATCACAATCACACAATCACAATCACACAATCACAATCACACAATCACAATCACACAATCACAATCACACAATCACAATCACACAATCACAATCACACAATCACAATCACACAATCACAATCACACAATCACAATCACACAATCACAATCACACAATCACAATCACACAATCACAATCACACAATCACAATCACACAATCACAATCACACAATCACAATCACAATCACATAATCACAATCACACAATCACAATCACGATCACACAATCACACAGTCACAATCCCACAATCACGATCACACAATCACGATCACACAGTCACGATCACACAATCACAATCACACAATCACAATAACACAATCACAATAACACAATCACACAATCACGATCACACAGTCACGATCACACAATCACGATCACACAATCCCACAATCACGATCACACAATCACGATCACACAATCACAATCACACAGTCACTCAATCACAATCACAACAACAATCACACAAACACAATCACACAATCACGACCACACAATCACGATCACACAATCACAATCACACTGTCACACAGTCACAATCACACAGTCACACAATCATAGTCACAATCGCACAATCACGATCACACAATCACGATCACACAGTCACGATCACACAATCACAATCACGCAATCACAATCACAAAATCACAATAACACAATCACAATCACGATCACACAATCACACAGTCACAATCCCACAATCACGACCACACAATCACGATCACACAATCACAATCACACTGTCACACAGTCACAATCACACAGTCACACAATCACAATCACACAATCGCAATCACACAATCACAATAACACAATCACACAGTCACAAACCCACAATCACGACCACACAAATACGATCACACAGTCACGATCACACAATCACAATCACACAATCACAACCACACAATCGCAATCACACAATCACAATCACACAATCACAATCCCACAATCACAGTCACACAATCACAATCACACAATCACAATCACACAATCACAATCACACAATCACAATCACACAATCACAATCACACCATCACAATCACACAATCACAATCACACAATCACAATCACAATCACAATCACAATCACAATCACAATCACAATCACAATCACAATCACAATCACAATCACAATCACAATCACACAATCACAATCACACAATCACAATCACACAATCACAATCACACAATCACAATCGCACAATCACAATCACAATCACACAATCACAATCACAATCACATAATCACAATCACACAATCACAATCACGATCACACAATCACACAGTCACAATCCCACAATCACGACCACACAATCACGTTCACACAATCACGATCACACAGTCACGATCACACAATCACAATCACACAATCACAATAACACAATCACAATAACACAGTCACAATAACACAATCACACAATCACGATCACACAGTCACGATCACACAATCACGATCACACAATCACAGTCACACAATCACAGTCACACAATCACAATCACACAATCTCAATCACAATCACGATCACACAAACAGGATCACACAATCACGATCACACAATCACGAGCACACAATCACGATCACACAAACACGATCGCACAATCACGATCACACAATCACGGCCACACAATCACGATCACACAATCACGATCACACAATCACGATCACACAATCACACAGTCACGATCCCACAATCACGATCACACAATCACGATCACACAATCACGATCACACAATCACGATCACACAATCACAATCACACAGTCACTGAATCACAATCACAACAACAATCACACAAACACAATCACACAATCACGACCACACAATCACGATCACACAATCACAATCACACTGTCACACAGTCACAATCACACAGTCACACAATCATAATCACAATCGCACAATCACGATCACACAATCACGATCACACAGTCACGATCACACAATCACAATCACGCAATCACAATCACACAATCACAATAACACAATCACAATCACGATCACACAATCACACAGTCACAATCCCACAATCACGACCACACAATCACGATCACACAATCACAATCACACTGTCACACAGTCACAATCACACAGTCACACAATCACAATCACACAATCGCAATCACACAATCACAATAACACAATCACACAGTCACAAACCCACAATCACGATCACACAAATACGATCACACAGTCACGATCACACAATCACAATCACACAATCACAACCACACAATCGCAATCACACAATCACAATCAGACAATCACAATCACACAATCACAATCACACAATCACAATCACACAATCACATCACACAATCACAATCACACAATCACAATCACACAATCACAATCACACAATCACAATCACACAATCACAATCACACAATCACAATCACACAATCACAATCACACAACCACAATCACACAATCACAATCACACAATCACAATCACACAATCACAATCACACAATCACAATCACACAATCACAATCACACAGTCACAATCACTCAATCACATAGTCACAATCCCATAATCACAATCCCACAATCATGATCACACAATCACGATCACACAGTCACAATCCCACAATCACAGTCACACAATCACAGTCACACAATCACAATCACAATCACAATCACAATCACACAATCACAATCACAATCACACAATCACAATCACACAATCACAATCACACAATCACAATCACACAATCACAATCACACAATCACAATCACACAATCACAATCACTCAATCACACAGTCACAATCCCATAATCACAATCCGACAATAACGATCTCACAATCAGGATCACACAGTCACAATCACGCAATCACAATCACACAATCACAATAACAAAATCACAATCACGATCACACAATCACACAGTCACAATCCCACAATCACGATCACACAATCACAATCACACAATCACAATCACACAATCACAATCACACAATCACAATCACACAATCACAATCACACAATCACAATCACACAATCACAATCACACAATCACAATCACACAATCACAATCACACAATCACAATCACACAATCACAATCACACAATCACAATCACAATCACACAATCACAATCACACAATCACAATCACACAATCACAATCACACAATCACAATCACACAATCACAATCACACAATCACAATCACAATCACACAATCACAATCACACAATCACAATCACACAATCACAATCACACAATCACAATCACACAATCACAATCACACAATCACAATCACACAATCACAATCACACAATCACAATCACACAATCACAATCACACAATCACAATCACACAATCACAATCACACAATCACAATCACACAATCACAATCACACAATCACAATCACACAATCACAATCACACAATCACAATCACACAATCACAATCACACAATCACAATCACACAATCACAATCACACAATCACAATCACACAATCACAATCACACAATCACAATCACACAATCACAATCACACAATCACAATCACACAATCACAATCACACAATCACAATCACACAATCACAATCACACAATCACAATCACACAGTCACAATCACTCAATCACATAGTCACAATCCCATAATCACAATCCCACAATCACAATCCCACAATCACAGTCACACAATCACAATCACACAATCACAATCACACAATCACAATCACACAATCACAATCACACAATCACAATCACACAATCACAATCACACAATCACAATCACACAATCACAATCACACCATCACAATCACACAATCACAATCACACAATCACAATCACACAATCACAATCACAATCACAATCACAATCACAATCACAATCACAATCACAATCACAATCACAATCACAATCACAATCACAATCACAATCACAATCACAATCACAATCACAATCACAATCACAATCACAATCACAATCACAATCACAATCACAATCACACAATCACAATCACACAATCACAATCACACAATCACAATCACACAATCACAATCACACAATCACAATCACACAATCACAATCACACAATCACAATCACAATCACATAATCACAATCACACAATCACAATCACGATCACACAATCACACAGTCACAATCCCACAATCACGATCACACAATCACGATCACACAGTCACGATCACACAATCACAATCACACAATCACACAATCACAATCCCACAATCACAATCCCACAATCACAGTCACACAATTACAATCACACAATCACAATCACACAATCACAATCACACAATCACAATCACACAATCACAATCACACAATCACAATCACACAATCACAATCACACAATCACAATCACACAATCACAATCACACAATCACAATCACACAATCACAATCACAATCACATAATCACAATCACATAATCACAATCACACAATCACAATCACGATCACACAATCACACAGTCACAATCCCGCAATCACGATCACACAATCACGATCACACAGTCACGATCACACAATCGCAATCACACGATCACAATAACACAATCACAATAACACAATCACACAATCACGATCACACAATCACGATCACACAATCACGATCACACAATCACGATCACACAATCACGATCACACAATCAGAGTCACACAATCACAGTCACACAATCTCAATCACAATCTAGATCACACAAACAGGATCACACAATCACGATCACACAATCACGAGCAGACAATCACGATCACACAAACACGATCACACAATCACGGCCACACAATCACGATCACACAATCACGATCACACAATCACGATCACAGAGTCACAATCCCACAATCGCAGTCACACAATCACAGTCACACAATCACAATCACACAATCACAATCACACAATCACAATCACACAATCACAATCACACAATCACAATCACACAATCACAATCACACAATCACAATCACACCATCACAATCACACAATCACAATCACACATTCACAATCACACAATCACAATCACAATCACAATCACAATCACAATCACAATCACAATCACAACCGCAATCACACAATCACAATCACACAATCACAATCACACAATCACAATCACACAATCACAATCACAATCACATAATCACAATCACACAATCACAATCACGATCACACAATCACACAGTCACAATCCCACAATCACGATCACACAATCACGATCACACAGTCACGATCACACAATCACAATCACACAATCACAATAACACAATCACAATAACACAATCCAACAATCACGATCACACAGTCACGACCACACAATCACGATCACACAATCACAGTCACACAATCACAGTCACACAATCTCAATCACAATCTAGATCACACAAACAGGATCACACAATCACGATCACACAATCACGAGCACACAATCACGATCACACAAACACGATCGCACAATCACGATCACACAATCACGGCCACACAATCACGATCACACAATCACGATCACACAATCACGATCACACAATCACACAGTCACAATCCCACAATCACGATCACACAATCACAATCACACAATCAGAATCACATAATCACAATAACACAATCACACAATCACTATCACACAATCACTATCACACAATCACGATCACACAATCACACAATCACAATCCCACAATCACAATCACACAATCACAGTCACACAATCACAATCACACAACCACAATCACACAATCACACAGTCACAATCACAATCACAATCACACAAACACACAGTCACAATCCCACATTTGCGATCACACAATCACGGTCACACAATCACACAATCACAATCCCACAATCACAAACCCACAATCACAGTCACACAATCACAATCACACAATCACAATCACACAATCACAATCACAGAATCACAATCACACAATCACAATCACACAATCACAATCACACAATCACAATCACACAATCACAATCACACAATCACAATCACAATCACATAATCACAATCACACAATCACAATCACGATCACACAATCACACAGTCACAATCCCGCAATCACGATCACACAATCACGATCACACAGTCACGATCACACAATCACAATCACACGATCACAATAACACAATCACAATAACACAATCACACAATCACGATCACACAATCACGATCACACAATCACGATCACACAATCACGATCACACAATCACGATCACACAATCAGAGTCACACAATCACAGTCACACAATCTCAATCACAATCTAGATCACACAAACAGGATCACACAATCACGATCACACAATCACGAGCAGACAATCACGATCACACAAACACGATCGCACAATCACGATCACACAATCACGGCCACACAATCACGATCACACAATCACGATCACACAATCACGATCACACAATCACGATCACACAATCACACAATCACAATCCCACAATCAGAATCACACAATCACAGTCACACAATCACAATCACACAACCACAATCACACAATCACACAGTTACAATCACAATCACACAATCACGATCACACGATCACGTTCGCACAATCACGATCACACAATCACGATCACTCAATGATGATCACACAATCACACAATCACAATCCCACAATCACAGTCACGCAATCACAGTCACACAATCACAATCACACAATCACAATCACACAATCACAATCACGCAATCACACAGTCACAAACCCACAATCACGATCACACAAACACGATCACACAGTCACAATCCCACAATCACGATCACACAATCACAATCACACATTCAGAATCACATAATCACAATAACACAATCACACAATCACTATCACACAATCACTATCACACAATCACGATCACACAATCACACAATCACAATCCCACAATCACAATCACACAATCACAGTCACACAATCACAATCACACAACCACAATCACACAATCACACAGTCACAATCACAATCACAATCACACAATCACACAATCACAATCCCACATTTGCGATCACACAATCACGATCACATAATCACACAATCACAATCCCACAATGACAATCCCACAATCACAGTCACACAATCACAATCACACAATCACAATCACACAATCACAATCACACAATCACAATCACACAATCACAATCACACAATCACAATCACACAATCACAATCACAATCACATAATCACAATCACACAATCACAATCACGATCACACAATCACACAGTCACAATCCCGCAATCACGATCACACAATCACGATCACACAGTCACGATCACACAATCACAATCACACAATCACAATAACACAATCACACAATCACGATCACACAATCACGATCACACAATCACGATCACACAATCACGATCACACAATCACGATCACACAATCAGAGTCACACAATCACAGTCACACAATCTCAATCACAATCTAGATCACACAAACAGGATCACACAATCACGACCACACAATCACGATCACACAGTCACAATCCCACAATCGCAGTCACACAATCACAATCACACAATCACAATCACACAATCACAATCACACAATCGCAATCACACAATCACAATAACACAATCACACAGTCACAAACCCACAATCACGATCACACAAATACGATTACACAGTCACGATCACACAATCACAATCACACAATCACAACCACACAATCGCAATCACACAAGCACAATCACACAATCACAATGACACAAACACAATCACACAACCACAATCACACAATCACAATCACACAATCACAATCACACAATCACAATAACACAATCACAATCACGATCACACAATCACACAATCACAATCCCACAATCACGATCACACAATCACGATGACACAGTCACGATCACACAATCACAATCACACAATCAGAATCACACACTCACAATAACACAATCACACAATCACGATCATACAATCACGATCACACAATCACGATCACACAATCACTATCACACAATCACTATCACACAATCACGATCACACAATCACACAATCACAATCCCACAATCAGAATCACACAATCACAGTCACACAATTACAATCACACAACCACAATCACACAATCACACAGTCACAATCACAATCACAATCACACAATCACACAGTCACAATCCCACAATTGCGATCACACAATCACGATCACACAATCACGATCGCACAATCACGATCACACAATCACGATCACTCAATGATGATCACACGATCACACAGTCACAATCCCACAATTGCGATCACACAATCACGATCACACAATCACGATCGCACAATCACGATCACACAATCACGATCACTCAATGATGATCACACAATCACACAATCACAATCCCACAATCACAGTCACACAATCACAGTCACACAATCACAATCACACAATCACAATCACACAATCACAATCACACAATCACACAGTCACAAACCCACAATCACGATCACACAAACACGATCACACAGTCACGATCACACAATCACACAATCACAATCCCACAATCACAGTCACACAATCACAATCACACAATCACAATCACAAAATCACAATCACACAATCACAATCACACAATCACAATCACACAATCACAATCACACAATCACAATCACACAATCACAATCACACAATCACAATCACACAATCACAATCACACAATCACAATCACACAATCACAATCACACAATCACAATCACACAATCACAATCACACAATCACAATCACACAATCACAATCACACAATCACAATCACACAATCACAATCACACAATCACAATCACACAATCACAATCACACAATCACAATCACACAATCACAATCACACAATCACAATCGCACAATCACAGTCACACAATCACAGTCACACAATCACAGTCACACAATCACAATCACAATCACACAATCACAATCACACAATCACAATCACACAATCACAATCACACAATCACAATCACACAATCACAATAACACAATAACAATCACGATCACACAATCACACAGTCACAATCCCACAATCACGATCACACAGTCACGATCACACAATCACAATCACACAATCACAATAACACAATCACAACAACACAATCACACAATCACGATCACACAGTCACGATCACACAATCACAGTCACACAAGCACAGTCACACAATCACAATCACACAATCTCAATCACAATCACGATCACACAAACAGGATCACACAATCACGATCACACAATCACGAGCACACAATCGCGATCACACAAACACGATCGCACAATCACGATCACACAATCACGGCCACACAATCACGATCACACAATCACGATCACACAATCACGATCACACAATCACACAGTCACAATCCCACAATCACGCTCACACAATCACGATCACACAATCACGATCACACAATCACGATCACACAATCACGATCACACAATCACAATCACACAGTCACTCAATCACAATCACAACAACAATCACACAAACACTATCACACAATCACGACCACACAATCACGATCACACAATCACAATCACACTGTCACACAGTCACAGTCACACAGTCACACAATCACAATCACAATCGCACAATCACGATCACACAATCACGATCACACAGTCACGATCACACAATCACAATCACGCAATCACAATCACACAATCACAATAACACAATCACAATCACGATCACACAATCACACAGTCACAATACCACAATCACGACCACACAATCACGATCACACAATCACAATCACACTGTCACACAGTCACAATCACACAGTCACACAATCACAATCACACAATCGCAATCACACAATCACAATAACACAATCACACAGTCACAAACCCACAATCACGATCACACAAATACGATCACACAGTCACGATCACACAATCACAATCACACAATCACAACCACACAATCGCAATCACACAATCACAATCACACAATCACAATCGCACAATCACAATCACACAATCACAATCACACAATCACAATCACACAATCACAATCACACAATCACAAACACACAATCACAATCACACAATCACAGTCACACAATCACAATCACACAACCACAATCACACAATCTCACAGTCACAATCACAATCACAATCACACAATCACGATCACACAATCACGTTCGCATAATCACGATCACACAGTCACGATCACACAATCACAATCACACAATCACAATAACACAATCACAATAACACAATCACAATCACGATCACACAATCACGATCACACAATCACGATCACACAATCACGATCACACAATCACAATCACTCAATCACACAGTCACAATCCCATAATCACAATCCCACAATAACGATCTCACAATCAGGATCACACAGTCACAATCACGCCATCACAATCACACAATCACAATAACAAAATCACAATCACGATCACACAATCACACAGTCACAATCCCACAATCATGATCACACAATCACGATCACACAGTCACGATCACACAATCACAATCACACAATCACAATCACACAATCACAATCACACAATCACAATCACACAATCACACAGTCACAAACCCACAATCACGATCACACAGTCACGATCACACAATCACAATCACAATCACAATCACAATCACAATCACAATCACAATCACAATCACAATCACAATCACAATCACAATCACAATCACACAATCACAATCACACAATCACAATCACACAATCACAATCACACAATCACAATCACAATCACATAATCACAATCACACAATCACAATCACGATCACACAATCACACAGTCACAATCCCACAATCACGATCACACAATCACGATCACACAGTCACGATCACACAATCACAATCACACAATCAGAATCACACAATCACGATCACACAATCCCTATCACACAATCACTATCACACAATCACGATCACACAAACAGGATCACACAATCACGATCACACAATCACGATCACACAATCACGGCCACACAATCACGATCACACAATCACGATCACACAATCACACAGTCACAATCCCACAATCACGATCACACAATCACGATCACACAATCACGATCACACAGTCACAATCCCACAACCGCAGTCACACAATCACAATCACACAATCACAATCACACAATCACAATCACACAATCACAATCACACAATCACAATCACAATCACACAATCACAATCACACAATCACAATCACACAATCACAATCACACAATCACAATCACACAATCACAATCACACAATCACAATCACACAATCACAATCACACAATCACAATCACACAATCACAATCACACAATCGCAATCACAAAATCACAGTCACACAATCACAGTCACACAATCACAATAACACAATCACAATCACGATCACACAATCACACAGTCACAATCCCACAATCACGATCACACAATCACAATCACACAATCACAATCACACAATCACAATCACACAATCACAATCACACAATCACAATCACACAGTCACAATCACTCAATCACATAGTCACAATCCCATAATCACAATCCCACAATTATGATCACACAATCACGATCACACAGTCACAATCCCACAATCACAGTCACACAATCACAGTCACACAATCACAATCACAATCACAATCACACAATCACAATCACACAATCACAATCACACAATCACAATCACACAATCACAATCACACAATCACAATCACACAATCACAATCACAGTCACATAATCACAATCACACAATCACAATCACGATCACACAATCACACAGTCACAATCCCACAATCACGATCACACAATCACGATCACACAGTCACGATCACACAATTACAATCACACAATCACAATAACACAATCACAATAACACAATCACACAATCACGATCACACAGTCACGATCACACAATCACGATCACACAATCAGAATCACACAATCACAATAACACAATCAGAATAACACAATCACACAATCACGATCACACAATCACGATCACACAATCACGATCACACAATCACGATCACACAATCACGATCACACAATCACAATCACTTAATCACACAGTCACAATCCCATAATCACAATCCCACAATAACGATCTCACAATCAGGATCACACAGTCACAATCACGCAATCACAATCACAATAACAAAATCACAATCACGATCACACAATCACACAGTCACAATCCCACAATCACGATCACACAATCACACAGTCACAATCCCACAATCACGATCACACAATCACGATCACACAGTCACGATCACACAATTACAATCACACAATCACAATAACACAATCACAATAACACAATCACACAATCACGATCACACAGTCACGATCACACAATCACGATCACACAATCACGATCACACAGTCACGATCACACAATCACGATCACACAATCACAGTCACACAATCACAGTCACACAATCTCAATCACAATCTAGATCACACAAACAGGATCACACAATCACGATCACACAATCACGAGCACATTTTCACGATCACACAAACACGATCGCACAATCACGATCACACAATCACGGCCACACAATCACGATCACACAATCACGATCACACAATCACGGTCACACAATCACACAGTCACAATCCCACAATCACGATCACACAATCACAATCGCACAATCAGAATCACATAATCACAATAACACAATCACACAATCACTATCACACAATCACTATCACACAATCACGATCACACAATCACACAACCACAATCCCACAATCACAATCACACAATCACAGTCACACAATCACAATCACACAACCACAATCACACAATCACACAGTCACAATCACAATCACAATCACACAATCACACAGTCACAATCCCACATTTGCGATCACACAATCACGATCACACAATCACACAATCACAATCCCACAATCACAATCCCACAATCACAGTCACACAATCACAATCACAATCACACAATCACAATCACACAATCACAATCACACAATCACAATCACACAATCACAATCACAATCACATAATCACAATCACACAATCACAATCACGATCACACAATCACACAGTCACAATCCCACAATCACGATCACACAATCACGATCACACAGTCACGATCACACAATCACAATCACACAATCAGAATCACACAATCACAATAACACAATCACGATCACACAATCACACAATCACACAATCAGAATCCCACAATCACAATCACACAATCACAGTCACACAATAACAATAACACAATCACAATAACACAATCACACAATCACGATCACACAATCACGATCACATAACCACGATCACACAATCACGATCACACAATCACGATCACACAATCACGATCACACAATCAGAGTCACACAATCACAGTCACACAATCTCAATCACAATCTAGATCACACAAACAGGATCACACAATCACGATCACACAATCACGAGCAGAAAATCACGATCACACAAACACGATCGCACAATCACGATCACACAATCACGGCCACACAATCACGATCACACAAGCACGATCACACAATCACGATCACAGAGTCACAATCCCACAATCGCAGTCACACAATCGCAGTCACACAATCACAATCGCACAATCACAATCGCACAATCACAATCGCACAATCACAATCGCACAATCACAATCGCACAATCACAATCGCACAATCACAATCGCACAATCACAATCGCACAATCACAAGCGCACAATCACAAGCGCACAATCACAAGCGCACAATCACAATCGCACAATCACAATCGCACAATCACAATCGCACAATCACAATCGCACAATCACAATCGCACAATCACAATCGCACAATCACAATCGCACAATCACAATCGCACAATCACAATCGCACAATCACAATCGCACAATCACAATCGCACAATCACAATCGCACAATCACAATCGCACAATCACAATCGCACAATCACAATCGCACAATCACAATCGCACAATCACAATCGCACAATCACAATCGCACAATCACAATCGCACAATCACAATCGCACAATCACAATCGCACAATCACAATCGCACAATCACAATCGCACAATCACAATCGCACAATCACAATCGCACAATCACAATCGCACAATCACAATCGCACAATCACAATCGCACAATCACAATCGCACAATCACAATCACACAATCACAATCACACAGTCACAATCACTCAATCACATAGTCACAATCCCATAATCACAAACCCACAATCACGATCACACAAACACGATCACACAGTCACGATCACACAATCACACAATCACAATCCCACAATCACAATCCCACAATCACAGTCACACAATCACAATCACACAATCACAATCACACAATCACAATCACACAATCACAATCACACAATCACAATCACACAATCACAATCACACAATCACAATCACACAATCACACAATCACACAATCACGACCACACAATCACGATCACACAATCACAATCACACTGTCACACAGTCACAATCACACAGTCACACAATCACAATCACAATCGCACAATCACGATCACACAATCACGATCACACAGTCACGATCACACAATCACAAACACGCAATCACAATCACACAATCACAATAACACAATCACAATCACGATCACACAATCACACAGTCACAATCCCACAATCACGATCACACAATCACGATCACACAGTCACGATCACACAATCACAATCACACAATCAGAATAACAGAATCACAATAACACAATCACACAATCACGATCACACAATCACGATCACACAATCACGATCACACAACCACGATCACACAATCACGATCACACAATCACGATCACACAATCACGATCACATAATCAGAGTCACACAATCACAGTCACACAATCTCAATCACAATCTAGATCACACAAACAGGATCACACAATCACGATCACACAATCACGATCACACAATCACGATCACAGAGTCACAATCCCACAATCGCACAATCACAATCGCACAATCACAATCGCACAATCACAATCGCACAATCACAATCGCACAATCACAATCGCACAATCACAATCGCACAATCACAATCGCACAATCACAATCGCACAATCACAATCGCACAATCACAATCGCACAATCACAATCGCACAATCACAATCGCACAATCACAATCGCACAATCACAATCGCACAATCACAATCGCACAATCACAATCGCACAATCACAATCGCACAATCACAATCGCACAATCACAATCGCACAATCACAATCGCACAATCACAATCGCACAATCACAATCGCACAATCACAATCGCACAATCACAATCGCACAATCACAATCGCACAATCACAATCACACAGTCACGATCACTCAATCACGATCACACAGTCAGGATCACACAATCGCAATCACACAATCACAATCACACAAACACAGTCACACAATCACACAATCACGACCACACAATCACGATCACACAATCACGATCACACAGTCACGATCACACAATCACAATCACGCAATCACAATCACACAATCACAATAACACAATCACAATCACGATCACACAATCACACAGTCACAATCCCACAATCACAGAATCACAGTTACACAATAACAATAACACAATCACAATAACACAATCACACAATCACGATCACACAATCACGATCACACAATCACGATCACACAATCACGATCACACAATCACGATCACACAATCACGATCACACAATCACGATCACACAATCAGAGTCACACAATCACAGTCACACAATCTCAATCACAATCTAGATCACACAAACAGGATCACACAATCACGATCTCACAATCACGAGCAGACAATCACGATCACACAAACACGATCGCACAATCACGATCACACAATCACGGCCACACAATCACGATCACACAATCACGATCACACAGTCACGATCACACAATCACAATCACGCAATCACAATCACACAATCACAATAACACAATCACAATCACGATCACACAATCACACAGTCACAATCCCACAATCACACAATCACAGTCACACAATAACAATAACACAATCACAATAACACAATCACACAATCACGATCACACAATCACAATCACACAATCACAATCACACAATCACACAATCACAATCACACAATCACAATCACACAGTCACAATCACTCAATCACGATCACACAGTCAGGATCACACAATCGCAATCACACAATCACAATCACACAAACACAATCACACAATCACACAATCACGACCACACAATCACGATCACACAATCACAATCACACTGTCACACAGTCACAATCACACAGTCACACAATCACAATCACAATCGCACAATCACGATCACACAATCACGATCACACAGTCACGACCACACAATCACAATCACGCAATCACAATCACACAATCACAATAACACAATCACAATCACGATCACACAATCACACAGTCACAATCCCACAATCACGATCACACAATCACGATCACACAGTCACGATCACACAATCACAATCACACAATCAGAATCACACAATCACAATAACACAATCACACAATCACGATCACACAATCACGATCACACAATCACGATCACACAATCACTATCACACAATCACTATCACACAATCACGATCACACAATCACACAATCACACAATCACAATCCCACAATCACAATCACACAATCACAGTCACACAATAACAATAACACAATCACAATAACACAATCACACAATCACGATCACACAATCACGATCACACAATCACGATCACACAATCACGATAACACAATCACGATCACACAATCACGATCACACAATCACGATCACACAATCAGAGTCACACAATCACAGTCACACAATCTCAATCACAATCTAGATCACACAAACAGGATCACACAATCACGATCACACAATCACGAGCAGACAATCACGATCGCACAAACACGATCGCACAATCACGATCACACAATCACGGCCACACAATCACGATCACACAATCACGATCACACAATCACGATCACACAATCACGATCACTGAGTCACAATCCCACAATCGGAGTCACACAATCACAGTCACACAATCAAAATCACACAATCACAATCACACAATCACAATCACACAATCACAATCACACAATCACAATCACACAATCACAATCACACAATCACAATCACACAATCACAATCACACAATCACAATCACACAATCACAATCACACAATCACAATCACACAATCACAATCACACAATCACAATCACACAATCACAATCACACAATCACAATCACACAATCACAATCACACAATCACAATCACACAATCACAATCACACAATCACAATCACACAATCACAATCACACAATCACAATCACACAATCACAATCACACAATCACAATCACACAATCACAATCACACAATCACAATCACACAATCACAATCACACAATCACAATCACACAATCACAATCACACAATCACAATCACACAATCACAATCACACAATCACAATCACACAATCACAATCACACAATCACAATCACACAATCACAATCACACAATCACAATCACACAATCACAATCACACAATCACAATCACACAATCACAATCACACAATCACAATCACACAATCACAATCACACAATCACAATCACACAATCACAATCACACAATCACAATCACACAATCACAATCACACAATCACAATCACACAATCACAATCACACAATCACAATCACACAATCACAATCACACAATCACAATCACACAATCACAATCACACAATCACAATCACACAATCACAATCACACAATCACAATCACACAATCACAATCACACAATCACAATCACACAATCACAATCACATAATCACAATCACACAATCACAATCACAATCACAATCACACAATCACAATCACACAATCACAATCACACAATCACAATCACACAATCACAATCACACAATCACGATCACACAATCACGATCACACAATCACGATCACACTTTCACAAGCACACAATCACAATCACACAATCACAATCACACAATCACAATCACACAATCACAATCACACAATCACACAATCACAATCACAATCACACAATCACAATCACACAATCACAATCACACAATCACAATCACACAATCACAATCACACAATCACAATCACACAATCACAATCACACAATCACAATCACACAATCACAATCACAATCACAATCACAATCACAATCACAATCACACAATCACAATCACACA
Source organism: Megachile rotundata (assembly GCF_050947335.1). Lineage (NCBI taxonomy): Eukaryota > Metazoa > Arthropoda > Insecta > Hymenoptera > Megachilidae > Megachile > Megachile rotundata. The sequence continues at coordinate 510,194 of NW_027473382.1, read as the reverse complement.
ATCACAATCACACAATCACAATCACACAATCACAATCACACAATCACAATCACACAATCACAATCACACAATCACGATCACACAATCACGATCACACAATCACGATCACACAATCACAAGCACACAATCACAATCACACAATCACAATCACACAATCACAATCACACAATCACAATCACACAATCACAATCACACAATCACAATCACACAATCACAATCACACAATCACAATCACACAATCACAATCACACAATCACACAATCACAATCACACAATCACAATCACACAATCACAATCACACAATCACAATCACACAATCACAATCACACAATCACAATCACACAATCACAATCACACAATCACAATCACACAATCACAATCACACAATCACAATCACACAATCACAATCACACAATCACAATCACACAATCACAATCACACAATCACAATCACACAATCACAATCACACAATCACAATCACACAATCACAATCACACAATCACAATCACACAATCACAATCACACAATCACAATCACACAATCACAATCACACAATCACAATCACACAATCACAATCACACAATCACAATCACACAATCACAATCACACAATCACAATCACACAATCACAATCACACAATCACAATCACACAATCACAATCACACAATCACAATCACACAATCACAATCACACAATCACAATCACACAATCACAATCACACAATCACAATCACACAATCACAATCACACAATCACAATCACACAATCACAATCACACAATCACAATCACACAATCACAATCACACAATCACAATCACACAATCACAATCACACAATCACAATCACACAATCACAATCACACAATCACAATCACACAATCACAATCACACAATCACAATCACACAATCACAATCACACAATCACAATCACACAATCACAATCACACAATCACAATCACACAATCACAATCACACAATCACAATCACACAATCACAATCACACAATCACAATCACACAATCACAATCACACAATCACAATCACACAATCACAATCACACAATCACAATCACACAATCACAATCACACAATCACAATCACACAATCACAATCACACAATCACAATCACACAATCACAATCACACAATCACAATCACACAATCACAATCACACAATCACAATCACACAATCACAATCACACAATCACAATCACACAATCACAATCACACAATCACAATCACACAATCACAATCACACAATCACAATCACACAATCACAATCACACAATCACAATCACACAATCACAATCACACAATCACAATCACACAATCACAATCACACAATCACAATCACACAATCACAATCACACAATCACAATCACACAATCACAATCACACAATCACAATCACACAATCACAATCACACAATCACAATCACACAATCACAATCACACAATCACAATCACACAATCACAATCACACAATCACAATCACACAATCACAATCACACAATCACAATCACACAATCACAATCACACAATCACAATCACACAATCACAATCACACAATCACAATCACACAATCACAATCACACAATCACAATCACACAATCACAATCACACAATCACAATCACACAATCACAATCACACAATCACAATCACACAATCACAATCACACAATCACAATCACACAATCACAATCACACAATCACAATCACACAATCACAGTCACACAATCACAGTCACACAATCACAGTCACACAATCACAGTCACACAATCACAGTCACACAATCACAGTCACACAATCACAGTCACACAATCACAGTCACACAATCACAATCACACAATCACAATCACACAATCACAATCACACAATCACAATCACACAATCACAATCACACAATCACAATCACACAATCACAATCACACAATCACAATCACACAATCACAATCACACAATCACAATCACACAATCACAATCACACAATCACAATCACACAATCACAATCACACAATCACAATCACACAATCACAATCACACAATCACTATCACACAATCACAATCACACAATCACAATCACACAATCACAATCACACAATCACAATCACACAATCACAATCACACAATCACAATCACACAATCACAATCACACAATCACAATCACACAATCACAATCACACAATCACAATCACACAATCACAATCACACAATCACAATCACACAATCACAATCACACAATCACAATCACACAATCACAATCACACAATCACAATCACACAATCACAATCACACAATCACAATCACACAATCACAATCACACAATCACAATCACACAATCACAATCACACAATCACAATCACACAATCACAATCACACAATCACAATCACACAATCACAATCACACAATCACAATCACACAATCACAATCACACAATCACAATCACACAATCACAATCACACAATCACAATCACACAATCACAATCACACAATCACAATCACACAATCACAATCACACAATCACAATCACACAATCACAATCACACAATCACAATCACACAATCACAATCACACAATCACACAATCAGAATCACAATGACAATCACACAATCACAATGATACAATCACAGTGACACAATCACAATGACGCAATCACAATCACGATCACACAATCACACAATCACAATCCCACAATCACAGTCACACAATCACAGTGGCACAATCACAATCACACAATCACAATCACACAATCACAATCACACAATCACAATCACACAATCACAATCACACAATCACAATCACACAATCACAATCACACAATCACAATCACACAATCACAATCACACAATCACAATCACACAATCACAATCACACAATCACAATCACACAATCACAATCACACAATCACAATCACACAATCACAATCACACAATCACAATCACACAATCACAATCACACAATCACAATCACACAATCACAATCACACAATCACAATCACACAATCACAATCACACAATCACAATCACACAATCACAATCACACAATCACAATCACACAATCACAATCACACAATCACAATCACACAATCACAATCACACAATCACAATCACACAATCACAATCACACAATCACAATCACACAATCACAATCACACAATCACAATCACACAATCACAATCACACAATCACAATCACACAATCACAATCACACAATCACAATCACACAATCACAATCACACAATCACAATCACACAATCACAATCACACAATCACAATCACACAATCACAATCACACAATCACAATCACACAATCACAATCACACAATCACAATCACACAATCACAATCACACAATCACAATCACACAATCACAATCACACAATCACAGTCACACAATCACAGTCACACAATCACACAATCACAATCACACAATCACAATCACAATCACATAATCACAATCACACAATCACAATCGCGATCACACAATCACACAGTCACAATCCCACAATCACGATCACACAATCTCGATCACACAGTCACGATCACACAATCACAATCACACAATCAGAATCACACAATCACAATAACACAATCACACAATCACGATCACACAATCACGATCACACAATCACGATCACACAAACACGATCACACAGTCACGATCACACTATCACAATCACACAATCACACAATCACAGTCACACAATCTCAATCACAATCACGATCACACAAACAGGATCACACAATCACGATCACACAATCACGAGCACACAATCACGATCACACAAACACGATCGCACAATCACGATCACACAATCACGGCCACACAATCACGATCACACAATCACGATCACACAATCACGATCACAGAGTCACAATCCCACAATCGGAGTCACACAATCACAGTCACACAGTCACAATCCCACAATCGCAGTCACACAATCACAATCACACAATCACAATCACACAATCACACAGTCACAAACCCACAATCACGATCACACAAACACGATCACACAGTCACGTTCACACAATCACACAATCACAATCCCACAATCACAATCCCACAATCACAATCCCACAATCACAGCCACACAATCACAATCACACAATCACAATCACACAATCACAATCACACAATCACAATCACACAATCACAATCACACAATCACAATCACACAATCACAATCACACAATCACAATCACACAATCACAATCACACAATCACAATCACACAATCACAATCACACAATCACAATCACACAATCACAATCACACAATCACAATCACGCAATCACAATCACGCAATCACAATCACGCAATCACAATCACGCAATCACAATCACACAATCACAATCACACAATCACAATCACACAATCACAATCACACAATCACAATCACACAATCACAATCACACAGTCACAATCACTCAATCACATAGTCACAATCCCATAATCACAATCCCACAATCACGATCACACAGTCACAATCCCACAATCGCAGTCACACAATCACAATCACACAAACACAATCACACAACCACAATCACACAATCACACAGTCACAATCACAATCTCAATCACACAATCACACAGTCACAATCCCACAATTGCGATCACACAATCACGATCACACAATCACGATCGCACAATCACGATCACACAACCACGATCACTCAATGATGATCACACAATCACACAATCACAATCCCACAATCACAGTCACACAATCACAGTCACACAATCACAATCACACAATCACAATCACACAATCACACAGTCACAAACCCACAATCACGATCACACAAACACGATCACACAGTCACGATCACACAATCACACAATCACAATCCCACAATCACAATCCCACAATCACAGTCACACAATCACAATGACACAATCACAATCACACAATCACAATCACACAATCACAATCACACAATCACAATCACACAAACAAAATCACACAATCACAATCACACAATCACAATCGCACAATCACAATCACACAATCACAATCACAATCACAATCACAATCACAATCACAATCACAATCACAATCACAATCACAATCACAATCACAATCACAATCACAATCACAATCACAATCACAATCACAATCACAATCACAATCACAATCACACAATCACAATCACACAATCACAATCACACAATCACAATCACATAATCACAATCACACAATCACAATCACACAATCACAATCACACAATCACAATCACACAATCACAATCACACAGTCACAATCACTCAATCACATAGTCACAATCCCATAATCACAATCCCACAATCACGATCACACAATCACAATCACACAATCACACAATCACAGTCACACAATCTCAATCACAATCACGATCACACAAACAGGATCACACAATCACGATCACACAATCACGAGCACACAATCACGATCACACAAACACGATCGCACAATCACGATCACACAATCACGGCCACACAATCACGATCACACAATCACGATCACACAATCACGAGCACAGAGTCACAATCCCACCATCGGAGTCACACAATCACAGTCACACAGTCACAATCCCACAATCGCAGTCACACAATCACAATCACACAATCACAATCACACAATCACACAGTCACAAACCCACAATCACGATCACACAAACACGATCACACAGTCACGTTCACACAATCACACAATCACAATCCCACAATCATAATCCCACAATCACAATCCCACAATCACAGCCACACAATCACAATCACACAATCACAATCACACAATCACAATCACACAATCACAATCACACAATCACAATCACACAATCACAATCACACAATCACAATCACACAATCACAATCACACAATCACAATCACACAATCACAATCACACAATCACAATCACACAATCACAATCACACAATCACAATCACACAATCACAATCACACAATCACAATCACACAATCACAATCACACAATCACACAATCACAATCCCACAATCACAATCCCACAATCACAGTCACACAATCACAATGACACAATCACAATCACACAATCACAATCACACAATCACAATCACACAATCACAATCACACAATCACAATCACCCAATCACAATCACCCAATCACAATCACACAATCACAATCGCACAATCACAATCACACAATCACAATCACAATCACAATCACAATCACAATCACAATCACAATCACAATCACAATCACAATCACAATCACACAATCACAATCACACAATCACAATCACACAATCACAATCACACAATCACAATCACACGATCACAATCACACAATCACAATCGCACAATCACAATCACACAATCACAATCACAATCACAATCACAATCACAATCACAATCACAATCACAATCACAATCACACAATCACAATCACTCAATCACATAGTCACAATCCCATAATCACAATCCCACAATCATGATCACACAATCACAATCACACAATCACACAATCACAGTCACACAATCTCAATCACAATCACGATCACACAAACAGGATCACACAATCACGATCACACAATCACGAGCACACAATCACGATCACACAAACACGATCGCACAATCACGATCACACAATCACGGCCACACAATCACGATCACACAATCACGATCACACAATCACGATCACAGAGTCACAATCCCACAATCGGAGTCACACAATCACAGTCACACAGTCACAATCCCACAATCGCAGTCACACAATCACAATCACACAATCACAATCACACAATCACACAGTCACAAACCCACAATCACGATCACACAAACACGATCACACAGTCACGTTCACACAATCACACAATCACAATCCCACAATCACAGCCACACAATCACAATCACACAATCACAATCACACAATCACAATCACACAATCACAATCACACAATCACAATCACACAATCACAATCACACAATCACAATCACACAATCACAATCACACAATCACAATCACACAATCACAATCACACAATCACAATCACACAATCACAATCACACAATCACAATCACACAATCACAATCACACAATCACAATCACACAATCACAATCACACAATCACACAATCAGAATCACAATGACAAGCACACAATCACAATGATACAATCACAGTGACACAATCACAATGACGCAATCACAATCACGATCACACAATCACACAATCACAATCCCACAATCACAGTCACACAATCACAGTGGCACAATCACAATCCCACAATCACAGTCAAACAATCACAGTGGCACAATCACAATCACACAATCACAATCACACAATCACAATCACACAGTCACAATCACACCATCACAATCACACAATCACAATCACACAATCACAATCACACAATCACAATCACACAATCACAATCACACAATCACAATCACACAATCACAATCACACAATCACAATTACACAATCACAATCACACAATCACAATCACACAATCACAATCACACAATCACAATCACACAATCACAATCACACAATCACAATCACACAATCACAATCCCACAATCACAATCACACAATCACAATCACACAATCACAATCACAAAATCACAATCACACAATCACAATCACACAATCACAATCACACAATCACAATCACACAGTGACAATCACTCAATCACATAGTCACAATCCCATAATCACAATCCCACAATCACGATCACACAGTCACAATCCCACAATCGCAGTCACACAATCACAATCACACAAACACAATCACACAACCACAATCACACAATCACACAGTCACAATCACAATCTCAATCACACAATCACACAGTCACAATCCCACAATTGCGATCACACAATCACGATCACACAATCACGATCGCACAATTACGATCACACAACCACGATCACTCAAGGATGATCACACAATCACACAATCACAATCCCACAATCACAGTCACACAATCACAGTCACACAATCACAATCACACAATCACAATCACACAATCACACAGTCACAAACCCACAATCACGATCACACAAACACGATCACACAGTCACGATCACACAATCACACAATCACAATCCCACAATCACAATCCCACAATCACAGTCACACAATCACAATGACACAATCACAATCACACAATCACAATCACACAATCACAATCACACAATCACAATCACACAATCACAATCACCCAATCACAATCACACAATCACAATCGCACAATCACAATCACACAATCACAATCACAATCACAATCACAATCACAATCACAATCACAATCACAATCACAATCACACAATCACAATCACACAATCACAATCACACAATCACAATCACACAATCACAATCACACAATCACAATCGCACAATCACAATCACAATCACACAATCACAATCACAATCACAATCACAATCACAATCACAATCACAATCACAATCACAATCACACAATCACAATCACACAATCACAATCACACAATCACAATCACATAATCACAATCACACAATCACAATCACAATCACACAATCACAATCACACAATCACAATCACACAATCACAATCACACAATCACAATCACACAATCACAATCACACAGTCACAATCACTCAATCACATAGTCACAATCCCATAATCACAATCCCACAATCACGATCACACAGTCACAATCCCAGAATCGCAGTCACACAATCACAATCACACAATCACAATCACACAATCACACAGTCACAAACCCACAATCAGATCACACAAACGCGATCACACAGTCACGTTCACACAATCACACAATCACAATCCCACAATCACAATCCCACAATCACAGTCACACAATCACAATCACACAATCACAATCACACAATCACAATCACACAATCACAATCACACAATCACAATCACACAATCACAATCACACAATCACAATCACACAATCACAATCACACAATCACAATCACACAATCACAATCACACAATCACAATCACACAATCACAATCACACAATCACAATCACACAATCACACAATCAGAATCACAATGACAATCACACAATCACAATGATACAATCACAGTGACACAATCACAATGACGCAATCACAATCACGATCACAGAATCACACAATCACAATCCCACAATCACAGTCACACAATCACAATCACACAATCACAATCACACAATCACAATCACACAATCACAATCACACAATCACAATCACACAATCACAATCACACAATCACAATCACACAATCACAATCACACAATCACAATCACACAATCACAATCACACAATCACAATCACACAATCACAATCACACAATCACAATCACACAATCACAATCACACAATCACAATCACACAATCACACAATCAGAATCACAATGACAATCACACAATCACAATGATACAATCACAGTGACACAATCACAATGACGCAATCACAATCACGATCACACAATCACACAATCACAATCCCACAATCACAGTCACACAATCACAGTGGCACAATCACAATCCCACAATCACAGTCATACAATCACAGTGGCACAATCACAATCACACAATCACAATCACACAATCACAATCACACAGTCACAATCACACCATCACAATCACACAATCACAATCACACAATCACAATCACACAATCACAATCACACAATCACAATGACACAATCACAATCACACAATCACAATCACACAATCACAATCACACAATCACAATCACACAATCACAATCACACAATCACAATCACACAATCACAATCACACAATCACAATCACACAATCACAATCCCACAATCACAATCACACAATCACAATCACACAATCACAATCACACAATCACAATCACACAGTCACAATCACTCAATCACATAGTCACAATCCCATAATCACAAACCCACAATCACGATCACTCAATCACAATCACACAGTCACGATCACACAATCACACAATCACAATCCCACAATCACAATCCCACAATCACAGTCACACAATCACAATCACACAATCACAATCACACAATCACAATCACACAATCACAATCACTCAATCACAATCACACAATCACAATCACACAATCACAATCACACAATCACAATCACACAATCACAATCACACAATCACAATCACACAATCACAATCACCCAATCACAATCACACAATCACAATCGCACAATCACAATCACACAATCACAATCACAATCACAATCACAATCACAATCACAATCACAATCACAATCACAATCACAATCACAATCACACAATCACAATCACACAATCACAATCACACAATCACAATCGCACAATCACAATCGCACAATCACAATCGCACAATCACAATCACACAATCACAATCACAATCACAATCACAATCACAATCACAATCACAATCACAATCACAATCACACAATCACAATCACACAATCACAATCACACAATCACAATCACACAATCACAATCACATAATCACAATCACACAATCACAATCACACAATCACAATCACACAATCACAATCACACAATCACAATCACACAATCACAATCACACAGTCACAATCACTCAATCACATAGTCACAATCCCATAATCACAATCCCACAATCACGATCACACAGTCACAATCCCAGAATCGCAGTCACACAATCACAATCACACAATCACAATCACACAATCACACAGTCACAAACCCACAATCAGATCACACAAACGCGATCACACAGTCACGTTCACACAATCACACAATCACAATCCCACAATCACAATCCCACAATCACAGTCACACAATCACAATCACACAATCACAATCACACAATCACAATCACACAATCACAATCACACAATCACAATCACACAATCACAATCACACAATCACAATCACACAATCACAATCACACAATCACAATCACACAATCACAATCACACAATCACAATCACACAATCACAATCACACAATCACAATCACACAATCACAATCACACAATCACAATCACACAATCACAATCACACAATCACAATCACACAATCACACAATCAGAATCACAATGACAATCACACAATCACAATGATACAATCACAGTGACACAATCACAATGACGCAATCACAATCACGATCACAGAATCACACAATCACAATCCCACAACCACAGTCACACAATCACAGTGGCAAAATCACAATCCCACAATCACAGTCAAACAATCACAGTGGCACAATCACAATCACACAATCACAATCACACAATCACAATCACACAATCACAATCACACAATCACAATCACACAATCACAATCACACAATCACAATCACACAATCACAATCACACAATCACAATCACACAATCACAATCACACAATCACAATCACACAATCACAATCACACAATCACAATCACACAATCACAATCACACAATCACAATCACACAATCACAATCACACAATCACAATCACACAATCACAATCACACAATCACAATCACACAATCACAATCACACAATCACAATCACACAATCACAATCACACAATCACAATCACACAATCACAATCACACAATCACAATCACACAATCACAATCACACAATCACAATCACACAATCACAATCACACAATCACAATCACACAATCACAATCACACAATCACAATCACACAATCACAATCACACAATCACAATCACACAATCACAATCACACAATCACAATCACACAATCACAATCACACAATCACAATCACACAATCACAATCACACAATCACAATCACACAATCACAATCACACAATCACAATCACACAATCACAATCACACAATCAGAATCACAATGACAATCACACAATCACAATGATACAATCACAGTGACACAATCACAATGACGCAATCACAATCACGATCACACAATCACACAATCACAATCCCACAATCACAGTCACACAATCACAGTGGCACAATCACAATCCCACAATCACAGTCAAACAATCACAGTGGCATAATCACAATCACACAATCACAATCACACAATCACAATCACACAGTCACAATCACACCATCACAATCACACAATCACAATCACACAATCACAATCACACAATCACAATCACACAATCACAATCACACAATCACAATCACACAATCACAATCACACAATCACAATCACACAATCACAATCACACAATCACAATCACACAATCACAATCACACAATCACAATCACACAATCACAATCACACAATCACAATCACACAATCACAATCACACAATCACAATCACACAATCACAATCACACAATCACAATCCCACAATCACAATCACACAATCACAATCACACAATCACAATCACACAATCACAATCACACAGTCACAATCACTCAATCACATAGTCACAATCCCATAATCACAAACCCACAATCACGATCACACAAACACGATCACACAGTCACGATCACACAATCACACAATCACAATCCCACAATCACAATCCCACAATCACAGTCACACAATCACAATCACACAATCACAATCACACAATCACAATCACACAATCACAATCACTCAATCACAATCACACAATCACAATCACACAATCACAATCACACAATCACAATCACACAATCACAATCACACAATCACATTCACACAATCACAATCACACAATCACAATCACACAATCACAATCACACAATCACAATCACACAATCACAATCACACAATCACAATCACACAATCACAATCACACAATCACAATCACACAATCACAATCACACAATCACAATCACACAATCACAATCACACAATCACAATCACACAATCACAATCACACAATCACAATCACACAATCAGAATCACAATGACAATCACACAATCACAATGATACAATCACAGTGACACAATCACAATGACGCAATCACAATCACGATCACACAATCACACAATCACAATCCCACAATCACAGTCACACAATCACAGTGGCACAATCACAATCCCACAATCACAGTCAAACAATCACAGTGGCACAATCACAATCACACAATCACAATCACACAATCACAATCACACAGTCACAATCACACCATCACAATCACACAATCACAATCACACAATCACAATCACACAATCACAATCACACAATCACAATCACACAATCACAATCACACAATCACAATCACACAATCACAATCACACAATCACAATCACACAATCACAATCACACAATCACAATCACACAATCACAATCACACAATCACAATCACACAATCACAATCACACAATCACAATCCCACAGTCACAATCACACAATCACAATCACACAATCACAATCACACAATCACAATCACACAGTCACAATCACTCAATCACATAGTCACAATCCCATAATCACAAACCCACAATCACGATCACACAAACACGATCACACAGTCACGATCACACAATCACACAATCACAATCCCACAATCACAATCCCACAATCACAGTCACACAATCACAATCACACAATCACAATCACACAATCACAATCACACAATCACAATCACTCAATCACAATCACACAATCACAATCACACAATCACAATCACACAATCACAATCACACAATCACAATCACACAATCACAATCACACAATCACAATCACACAATCACAATCACACAATCACAATCACACAATCACAATCACACAATCACAATCACACAATCACAATCACACAATCACAATCACACAATCACAATCACACAATCACAATCACACAATCACAATCACACAATCACAATCACACAATCACAATCACACAATCACAATCACACAATCACAATCACACAATCACAATCACACAATCACAATCACACAATCACAATCACACAATCACAATCACACAATCACAATCACACAATCACAATCACACAATCACAATCACACAATCACAATCACACAGTCACAATCACTCAATCACATAGTCACAATCCCATAATCACAATCCCACAATCACGATCACACAGTCACAATCCCACAATCGCAGTCACACAATCACAATCACACAAACACAATCACACAACCACAATCACACAATCACACAGTCACAATCACAATCTCAATCACACAATCACACAGTCACAATCCCACAATTGCGATCACACAATCACGATCACACAATCACGATCGCGCAATCACGATCACACAACCACGATCACTCAATGATGATCACACAATCACACAATCACAATCCCACAATCACAGTCACACAATCACAGTCACACAATCACAATCACACAATCACAATCACACAATCACACAGTCACAAACCCACAATCACGATCACACAAACACGATCACACAGTCACGATCACACAATCACACAATCACAATCCCACAATCACAATCCCACAATCACGATCACACAGTCACAATCCCACAATCGCAGTCACACAATCACAATCACACAATCACAATCACACAATCACAATCACACAATCACACAGTCACAAACCCACAATCAGATCACACAAACACGATCACACAGTCACGTTCACACAATCACACAATCACAATCCCACAATCACAATCCCACAATCACAATCCCACAATCACAGTCACACAATCACAATCACACAATCACAATCACACAATCACAATCACACAATCACAATCACACAATCACAATCACACAATCACAATCACACAATCACAATCACACAATCACAATCACACAATCACAATCACACAATCACTATCACACAATCACAATCACACAATCACAATCACACAATCACAATCACACAATTACAATCACACAATCACAATCACACAATCACAATCACACAATCACAATCACACAATCACAATCACACAATCACAATCACACAATCACAATCACACAATCACAATCACACAATCACAATCACACAATCACAATCACACAATCACAATCACACAATCACAATCACACAATCACAATCACACAATCACAATCACACAATCACAATCACACAATCACAATCACACAATCACACAATCAGAATCACAATGGCAATCACACAATCACAATGATACAATCACAGTGACACAATCACAATGACGCAATCACAATCACGATCACAGAATCACACAATCACAATCCCACAATCCCAGTCACACAATCACAGTGGCACAATCACAATCCCACAATCACAGTCAAACAATCACAGTGGCACAATCACAATCACACAGTCACAATCACACAATCACAATCACACAATCACAATCACACAATCACAATCACAATCACACAATCACAATCACACAATCACAATCACACAATCACAATCACACAATCACAATCACACAATCACAATCACACAATCACAATCACACAATCACAATCACACAATCACAATCACACAATCACAATCACACAATCACAATCACACAATCACAATCACACAATCACAATCACACAATCACAATCACACAATCACAATCACACAATCACAATCACACAATCACAATCACACAATCACAATCACACAATCACAATCACACAATCACAATCACACAATCACAATCACACAATCACAATCACACAATCACAATCACACAATCACAATCACACAATCACAATCACACAATCACAATCACACAATCACAATCACACAATCACAATCACACAATCACAATCACACAATCACAATCACACAATCACAATCACACAATCACAATCACACAATCACAATCACACAATCACAATCACACAATCACAATCACACAATCACAATCACACAATCACAATCACACAATCACAATCACACAATCACAATCACACAATCACAATCACACAATCACAATCACACAATCACAATCACACAATCACAATCACACAATCACAATCACACAATCACAATCACACAATCACAATCACACAATCACAATCACACAATCACAATCACACAATCACAATCACACAATCACAATCACACAATCACAATCACACAATCACAATCACACAATCACAATCACACAATCACAATCACACAATCACAATCACACAATCACAATCACACAATCACAATCACACAATCACAATCACACAATCACAATCACACAATCACAATCACACAATCACAATCACACAATCACAATCACACAATCACAATCACACAATCACAATCACACAATCACAATCACACAATCACAATCACACAATCACAATCACACAATCACAATCACACAATCACAATCACACAATCACAATCACATAATCACAATCACACAATCACAATCACGATCACACAATCACACAGTCACAATCCCACAATCACGATCACACAATCTCGATCACACAGTCACGATCACACAATCACAATCACACAATCAGAATCACACAATCGCAATAACACAATCACACAATCACGATCACACAATCACGATCACACAATCACGATCACACAAACACGATCACACAGTCACGATCACACAATCACAATCACACAATCACACAATCACAGTCACACAATCTCAATCACAATCACGATCACACAAACAGGATCACACAATCACGTTCACACAATCACGAGCACACAATCACGATCACACAAACACGATCGCACAATCACGATCACACAATCACGGCCACACAATCACGATCACACAATCACGATCACACAATAACGATCACACAATCACACAGTCACAATCCCACAATCACGATCACACAATCACGATCACACAATCACGATCACACAATCACGATCACACAATCACGATCACACAATCACAATCACACAGTCACTCAATCACAATCACAATAACAATCACACAAACACAATCACACAATCACGACCACACAATCACGATCACACAATCACGATCACACAATAACGATCACACAATCACACAGTCACAATCACACAATCACAATCACACAATCACAATCACACAATCACAATCACACAATCACAATCACCCAATCACAATCGCACAATCACAATCGCACAATCACAATCACAATCACAATCACAATCACAATCACAATCACAATCACACAATCACAATCACACAATCACAATCACACAATCACAATCACACAATCACAATCACACAATCACAATCGCACAATCACAATCACACAATCACAATCACAATCACAATCACAATCACAATCACAATCACAATCACAATCACAATCACAATCGCAATCACACAATCACAATCACACAATCACAATCACACAATCACAATCACATAATCACAATCACACAATCACAATCACACAATCACAATCACAATCACACAATCACAATCACACAATCACAATCACACAGTCACAATCACTCAATCACATAGTCACAATCCCATAATCACAATCCCACAATCACGATCACACAGTCACAATCCCAGAATCGCAGTCACACAATCACAATCACACAATCACACAGTCACAAACCCACAATCAGATCACACAAACGCGATCACACAGTCACGTTCACACAATCACACAATCACAATCCCACAATCACAATCCCACAATCACAGTCACACAATCACAATCACACAATCACAATCACACAAT
The DNA here is from genome assembly GCF_050947335.1 of Megachile rotundata. Lineage (NCBI taxonomy): Eukaryota > Metazoa > Arthropoda > Insecta > Hymenoptera > Megachilidae > Megachile > Megachile rotundata. Next base: position 492,690 of record NW_027473382.1, on the reverse strand, counting down.
CACAATCACACAATCACAATCACACAATCACAATCACACAATCACACAATCACAATCACACAATCACAATCACACAATCACAATCACACAATCACAATCACACAATCACAATCACACAATCACAATCACACAATCACAATCACACAATCACAATCACACAATCACAATCACACAATCACAATCACACAATCACAATCACACAATCACAATCACACAATCACAATCACACAATCACAATCACACAATCACAATCACACAATCACAATCACACAATCACAATCACACAATCACAATCACACAATCACAATCACACAATCACAATCACACAATCACAATCACACAATCACAATCACACAATCACAATCACACAATCACAATCACACAATCACAATCACACAATCACAATCACACAATCACAATCACACAATCACAATCACACAATCACAATCACACAATCACAATCACACAATCACAATCACACAATCACAATCACACAATCACAATCACACAATCACAATCACACAATCACAATCACACAATCACAATCACACAATCACAATCACACAATCACAATCACACAATCACAATCACACAATCACAATCACACAATCACAATCACACAATCACAATCACACAATCACAATCACACAATCACAATCACACAATCACAATCACACAATCACAATCACACAATCACAATCACACAATCACAATCACACAATCACAATCACACAATCACAATCACACAATCACAATCACACAATCACAATCACACAATCACAATCACACAATCACAATCACACAATCACAATCACACAATCACAATCACACAATCACAATCACACAATCACAATCACACAATCACAATCACACAATCACAATCACACAATCACAATCACACAATCACAATCACACAATCACAATCACACAATCACAATCACACAATCACAATCACACAATCACAATCACACAATCACAATCACACAATCACAATCACACAATCACAATCACACAATCACAATCACACAATCACAATCACACAATCACAATCACACAATCACAATCACACAATCACAATCACACAATCACAATCACACAATCACAATCACACAATCACAATCACACAATCACAATCACACAATCACAATCACACAATCACAATCACACAATCACAATCACACAATCACAATCACACAATCACAATCACACAATCACAATCACACAATCACAATCACACAATCACAATCACACAATCACAATCACACAATCACAATCACACAATCACAATCACACAATCACAATCACACAATCACAATCACACAATCACAATCACACAATCACAATCACACAATCACAATCACACAATCACAATCACACAATCACAATCACACAATCACAATCACACAATCACAATCACACAATCACAATCACACAATCACAATCACACAATCACAATCACACAATCACAATCACACAATCACAATCACACAATCACAATCACACAATCACAATCACACAATCACAATCACACAATCACAATCACACAATCACAATCACACAATCACAATCACACAATCACAATCACACAATCACAATCACACAATCACAATCACACAATCACAATCACACAATCACAATCACACAATCACAATCACACAATCACAATCACACAATCACAATCACACAATCACAATCACACAATCACAATCACACAATCACAATCACACAATCACAATCACACAATCACAATCACATAATCACAATCACACAATCACAATCACGATCACACAATCACACAGTCACAATCCCACAATCACGATCACACAATCTCGATCACACAGTCACGATCACACAATCACAATCACACAATCAGAATCACACAATCGCAATAACACAATCACACAATCACGATCACACAATCACGATCACACAATCACGATCACACAAACACGATCACACAGTCACGATCACACAATCACAATCACACAATCACACAATCACAGTCACACAATCTCAATCACAATCACGATCACACAAACAGGATCACACAATCACGTTCACACAATCACGAGCACACAATCACGATCACACAAACACGATCGCACAATCACGATCACACAATCACGGCCACACAATCACGATCACACAATCACGATCACACAATAACGATCACACAATCACACAGTCACAATCCCACAATCACGATCACACAATCACGATCACACAATCACGATCACACAATCACGATCACACAATCACGATCACACAATCACAATCACACAGTCACTCAATCACAATCACAATAACAATCACACAAACACAATCACACAATCACGACCACACAATCACGATCACACAATCACGATCACACAATAACGATCACACAATCACACAGTCACAATCACACAATCACAATCACACAATCACAATCACACAATCACAATCACACAATCACACAATCACAATCACACAATCACAATCACACAATCACAATCACACAATCACAATCACACAATCACAATCACACAATCACAATCACACAGTCACAATCACTCAATCACATAGTCACAATCCCATAATCACAATCCCACAATCACGATCACACAGTCACAATCCCACAATCGCAGTCACACCATCACAATCACACAAACACAATCACACAACCACAATCACACAATCACACAGTCACAATCACAATCTCAATCACACAATCACACAGTCACAATCCCACAATTGCGATCACACAATCACGATCACACAATCACGATCGCGCAATCACGATCACACAACCACGATCACTCAATGATGATCACACAATCACACAATCACAATCCCACAATCACAGTCACACAATCACAGTCACACAATCACAATCACACAATCACAATCACACAATCACACAGTCACAAACCCACAATCACGATCACACAAACACGATCACACAGTCACGATCACACAATCACACAATCACAATCCCACAATCACAATCCCACAATCACAGTCACACAATCACAATGACACAATCACAATCACACAATCACAATCACACAATCACAATCACACAATCACAATCACACAATCACAATCACACAATCACAATCACCCAATCACAATCACACAATCACAATCGCACAATCACAATCACACAATCACAATCACAATCACAATCACAATCACAATCACAATCACAATCACAATCACAATCACAATCACAATCACAATCACAATCACACAATCACAATCACCCAATCACAATCACACAATCACAATCGCACAATCACAATCGCACAATCACAATCGCACAATCACAATCACACAATCACAATCACAATCACAATCACAATCACAATCACAATCACAATCACAATCACAATCACAATCACAATCACAATCACAATCACAATCACACAATCACAATCACACAATCACAATCACACAATCACAATCACATAATCACAATCACACAATCACAATCACACAATCACAATCACACAATCACAATCACACAATCACAATCACACAGTCACAATCACTCAATCACATAGTCACAATCCCATAATCACAATCCCACAATCACGATCACACAGTCACAATCCCACAATCGCAGTCACACAATCACAATCACACAATCACAATCACACAATCACACAGTCACAAACCCACAATCAGATCACACAAACACGATCACACAGTCACGTTCACACAATCACACAATCACAATCCCACAATCACAATCCCACAATCACAGTCACACAATCACAATCACACAATCACAATCACACAATCACAATCACACAATCACAATCACACAATCACAATCACACAATCACAATCACACAATCACAATCACACAATCACAATCACACAATCACAATCACACAATCACAATCACACAATCACAATCACACAATCACAATCACACAATCACAATCACACAATCACAATCACACAATCACAATCACACAATCACAATCACACAATCACAATCACACAATCACAATCACACAATCACAATCACACAATCACAATCACACAATCACAATCACACAATCACAATCACACAATCACAATCACACAATCACAATCACACAATCACAATCACACAATCACAATCACACAATCACAATCACACAATCACAATCACACAATCACAATCACACAATCACAATCACACAATCACAATCACACAATCACAATCACACAATCACAATCACACAATCACAATCACACAATCACAATCACACAATCACAATCACACAATCACAATCACACAATCACAATCACACAATCACAATCACACAATCACAATCACACAATCACAATCACACAATCACAATCACACAATCACAATCACACAATCACAATCACACAATCACAATCACACAATCACAATCACACAATCACAATCACACAATCACAATCACACAATCACAATCACACAATCACAATCACACAATCACAATCACACAATCACAATCACACAATCACAATCACACAATCACAATCACACAATCACAATCACACAATCACAATCACACAATCACAATCACACAATCACAATCACACAATCACAATCACACAATCACAATCACACAATCACAATCACACAATCACAATCACACAATCACAATCACACAATCACAATCACACAATCACAATCACACAATCACAATCACACAATCACAATCACACAATCACAATCACACAATCACAATCACACAATCACAATCACACAATCACAATCACACAATCACAATCACACAATCACAATCACACAATCACAATCACACAATCACAATCACACAATCACAATCACACAAACACAATCACACAATCACAATCACACAATCACAATCACACAATCACAATCACACAATCACAATCACACAATCACAATCACACAATCACAATCACACAATCACAATCACACAATCACACAATCACAATCACACAATCACAATCACACAATCACAATCACACAATCACAATCACACAATCACAATCACACAGTCACAATCACTCAATCACATAGTCACAATCCCATAATCACAATCCCACAATCACGATCACACAGTCACAATTCCACAATCGCAGTCACACAATCACAATCACACAAACACAATCACACAACCACAATCACACAATCACACAGTCACAATCACAATCACAATCACACAATCACACAGTCACAATCCCACAATTGCGATCACACAATCACGATCAGACAATCACGATCGCACAATCACGATCACACAATCACAGTCGCACAATCACAGTCGCACAATCACAGTCGCACAATCACAGTCGCACAATCACAGTCGCACAATCACAGTCGCACAATCACAATCGCACAATCACAATCGCACAATCACAATCGCACAATCACAATCGCACAATCACAATCGCACAATCACAATCGCACAATCACAATCGCACAATCACAATCGCACAATCACAATCGCACAATCACAATCGCACAATCACAATCGCACAATCACAATCGCACAATCACAATCGCACAATCACAATCGCACAATCACAATCGCACAATCACAATCGCACAATCACAATCGCACAATCACAATCGCACAATCACAATCGCACAATCACAATCGCACAATCACAATCGCACAATCACAATCGCACAATCACAATCGCACAATCACAATCGCACAATCACAATCGCACAATCACAATCGCACAATCACAATCGCACAATCACAATCGCACAATCACAATCGCACAATCACAATCGCACAATCACAATCGCACAATCACAATCGCACAATCACAATCGCACAATCACAATCGCACAATCACAATCGCACAATCACAATCGCACAATCACAATCGCACAATCACAATCGCACAATCACAATCGCACAATCACAATCGCACAATCACAATCGCACAATCACAATCGCACAATCACAATCGCACAATCACAATCGCACAATCACAATCGCACAATCACAATCGCACAATCACAATCGCACAATCACAATCGCACAATCACAATCGCACAATCACAATCGCACAATCACAATCGCACAATCACAATCGCACAATCACAATCGCACAATCACAATCGCACAATCACAATCGCACAATCACAATCGCACAATCACAATCGCACAATCACAATCGCACAATCACAATCGCACAATCACAATCGCACAATCACAATCGCACAATCACAATCGCACAATCACAATCGCACAATCACAATCGCACAATCACAATCGCACAATCACAATCGCACAATCACAATCGCACAATCACAATCGCACAATCACAATCGCACAATCACAATCGCACAATCACAATCGCACAATCACAATCGCACAATCACAATCGCACAATCACAATCGCACAATCACAATCGCACAATCACAATCGCACAATCACAATCGCACAATCACAATCGCACAATCACAATCGCACAATCACAATCGCACAATCACAATCGCACAATCACAATCGCACAATCACAATCGCACAATCACAATCGCACAATCACAATCGCACAATCACAATCGCACAATCACAATCGCACAATCACAATCGCACAATCACAATCGCACAATCACAATCGCACAATCACAATCGCACAATCACAATCACACCATCACAATCACACAATCACAATCACACAGTCACAATCACTCAATCACATAGTCACAATCCCATAATCACAATCCCACAATCACGATCACACAGTCACAATTCCACAATCGCAGTCACACAATCACAATCACACAAACACAATCACACAACCACAATCACACAATCACACAGTCACAATCACAATCACAATCACACAATCACACAGTCACAATCCCACAATTGCGATCACACAATCACGATCAGACAATCACGATCGCACAATCACGATCACACAACCACGATCACTCAATGATGATCACACAATCACAAAATCACAATCCCACAATCACAGTCACACAATCACAGTCACACAATCACAATCACACAATCACAATCACACAATCACAATCACACAATCACAATCACACAATCACAATCACACAATCACAATCACACAATCACAATCACACAATCACAATCACACAATCACAATCACACAATCACAATCACACAATCACAATCACACAATCACAATCACACAATCACAATCACACAATCACAATCACAGTCACAATCACAATCACAATCACAATCAGACAATCACAATCACACAATCACAATCACACAATCACAATCACACAATCACAATCACACAATCACAATCACACAATCACAATCACACAATCACAATCACACAATCACAATCACACAATCACAATCACACAATCTCAATCACACAATCACACAGTCACGAACCCACAATCACGATCACACAAATACGATCACACAGTCACGATCACACAATCACAACCACACACTCGCAATCACACAATCACAATCACACAATCACAATCACACAATCACAATCACACAATCACAATCACACAATCACAATCACACAATCACAATCACACAATCACAATCACACAATCACAATCACACAATCACAATCACACAATCACAATCCCACAATCACAATCCCACAATCACAATCCCACAATCACAATCGCACAATCACAATCGCACAATCACAATCGCACAATCACAATCGCACAATCACAATCGCACAATCACAATCGCACAATCACAATCGCACAATCACAATCGCACAATCACAATCGCACAATCACAATCGCACAATCACAATCGCACAATCACAGTCGCACAATCACAATCGCACAATCACAATCGCACAATCACAATCGCACAATCACAATCGCACAATCACAATCGCACAATCACAATCGCACAATCACAATCGCACAATCACAATCGCACAATCACAATCGCACAATCACAATCGCACAATCACAATCGCACAATCACAATCGCACAATCACAATCGCACAATCACAATCGCACAATCACAATCGCACAATCACAATCGCACAATCACAATCGCACAATCACAATCGCACAATCACAATCGCACAATCACAATCGCACAATCACAATCGCACAATCACAATCGCACAATCACAATCGCACAATCACAATCGCACAATCACAATCGCACAATCACAATCGCACAATCACAATCGCACAATCACAATCCCACAATCACAATCACACAATCACAATCACACAATCACAATCACACAATCACAATCACACAATCACAATCACACAATCACAATCACAGTCACAATCACAATCACACAATCACAATCACAGTCACAATCACAATCACACAATCACAATCACACAATCACAATCACACAATCACAATCACACAATCACAATCACACAATCACAATCACACAATCACAATCACACAATCACAATCACACAATCACAATCACACAATCACAATCACACAATCACAATCACACAATCACAATCACACAATCACAATCACACAATCACAATCACACAATCACAATCACACAATCACAATCACACAATCACAATCACACAATCACAATCACACAATCACAATCACACAATCACAATCACACAATCACAATCACACAATCACAATCACACAATCACAATCACACAATCACAATCACACAATCACAATCACACAATCACAATCACAGTCACAATCACAATCACACAATCACAATCACAGTCACAATCACAATCACACAATCACAATCACACAATCACAATCACACAATCACAATCACACAATCACAATCACACAATCACAATCACACAATCACAATCACACAATCACAATCACACAATCACAATCACACAATCACAATCACACAATCACAATCACACAATCACAATCACACAATCACAATCACACAATCACAATCACACAATCACAATCACACAATCACAATCACACAATCACAATCACACAATCACAATCACACAATCACAATCACACAATCACAATCACACAATCACAATCACACAATCACAATCACACAATCACAATCACACAATCACAATCACACAATCACAATCACACAATCACAATCACACAATCACAATCACACAATCACAATCACACAATCACAATCACACAGTCACAATCACTCAATCACATAGTCACAATCCCATAATCACAATCCCACAATCACGATCACACAGTCACAATTCCACAATCGCAGTCACACAATCACAATCACAGAAACACAATCACACAACCACAATCACACAATCACACAGTCACAATCACAATCACAATCACACAATCACACAGTCACAATCCCACAATTGCGATCACACAATCACGATCAGACAATCACGATCGCACAATCACGATCACACAACCACGATCACTCAATGATGATCACACAATCACACAATCACAATCCCACAATCACAGTCACACAATCACAGTCACACAATCACAATCACACAATCACAATCACACAATCACAATCACACAATCACAATCACACAATCACAATCACACAATCACAATCACACAATCACAATCACACAATCACAATCACACAATCACAATCACACAATCACAATCACACAATCACAATCACACAATCACAATCACACAATCACAATCACAGTCACAATCACAATCACAATCACAATCAGACAATCACAATCACACAATCACAATCACACAATCACAATCACACAATCACAATCACACAATCACAATCACACAATCACAATCACACAATCACAATCACACAATCACAATCACACAATCACAATCACACAATCACAATCACACAATCACAATCACACAATCACAATCACACAATCACAATCACACAATCACAATCACACAATCACAATCACACAATCACAATCACACAATCACACTGTCACGAACCCACAATCACGATCACACAAATACGATCACACAGTCACGATCACACAATCACAATCACACAATCACAACCACACACTCGCAATCACACAATCACAATCGCACAATCACAATCGCACAATCACAATCGCACAATCACAATCGCACAATCACAATCGCACAATCACAATCGCACAATCACAATCGCACAATCACAATCGCACAATCACAATCGCACAATCACAATCGCACAATCACAATCGCACAATCACAATCGCACAATCACAATCGCACAATCACAATCGCACAATCACAATCGCACAATCACAATCGCACAATCACAATCGCACAATCACAATCGCACAATCACAATCGCACAATCACAATCGCACAATCACAATCGCACAATCACAATCGCACAATCACAATCGCACAATCACAATCGCACAATCACAATCGCACAATCACAATCGCACAATCACAATCGCACAATCACAATCGCACAATCACAATCGCACAATCACAATCGCACAATCACAATCGCACAATCACAATCGCACAATCACAATCGCACAATCACAATCGCACAATCACAATCGCACAATCACAATCGCACAATCACAATCGCACAATCACAATCGCACAATCACAATCGCACAATCACAATCGCACAATCACAATCACACAATCACAATCACACAATCACAATCACACAATCACAATCACACAATCACAATCACACAATCACAATCACACAGTCACAATCACTCAATCACATAGTCACAATCCCATAATCACAATCCCACAATCACGATCACACAGTCACAATTCCACAATCGCAGTCACACAATCACAATCACACAAACACAATCACACAACCACAATCACACAATCACACAGTCACAATCACAATCACAATCACACAATCACACAGTCACAATCCCACAATTGCGATCACACAATCACGATCAGACAATCACGATCGCACAATCACGATCACACAACCACGATCACTCAATGATGATCACACAATCACACAATCACAATCCCACAATCACAGTCACACAATCACAGTCACACAATCACAATCACACAATCACAATCACACAATCACAATCACACAATCACAATCACACAATCACAATCACACAATCACAATCACACAATCACAATCACACAATCACAATCACACAATCACAATCACACAATCACAATCACACAATCACAATCACACAATCACAATCACACAATCACAATCACACAATCACAATCACACAATCACAATCACACAATCACAATCACACAATCACAATCACACAATCACAATCACACAATCACAATCACACAATCACAATCACACAATCACAATCACACAATCACAATCACACAATCACAATCACACAATCACAATCACACAATCACAATCACTCAATCACAATCACACAATCACAATCACACAATCACAATCACACAATCACAATCACACAATCACAATCACACAATCACAATCACACAGTCACAATCACTCAATCACATAGTCACAATCCCATAATCACAATCCCACAATCACGATCACACAGTCACAATTCCACAATCGCAGTCACACAATCACAATCACACAAACACAATCACACAACCACAATCACACAATCACACAGTCACAATCACAATCACAATCACACAATCACACAGTCACAATCCCACAATTGCGATCACACAATCACGATCAGACAATCACGATCGCACAATCACGATCACACAATCACAATCGCACAATCACAATCGCACAATCACAATCGCACAATCACAATCGCACAATCACAATCGCACAATCACAATCGCACAATCACAATCGCACAATCACAATCGCACAATCACAATCGCACAATCACAATCGCACAATCACAATCGCACAATCACAATCGCACAATCACAATCACAATCGCACAATCACAATCGCACAATCACAATCGCACAATCACAATCGCACAATCACAATCGCACAATCACAATCGCACAATCACAATCGCACAATCACAATCGCACAATCACAATCGCACAATCACAATCGCACAATCACAATCGCACAATCACAATCGCACAATCACAATCGCACAATCACAATCGCACAATCACAATCGCACAATCACAATCGCACAATCACAATCGCACAATCACAATCGCACAATCACAATCGCACAATCACAATCGCACAATCACAATCGCACAATCACAATCGCACAATCACAATCGCACAATCACAATCGCACAATCACAATCGCACAATCACAATCGCACAATCACAATCGCACAATCACAATCGCACAATCACAATCGCACAATCACAATCGCACAATCACAATCGCACAATCACAATCGCACAATCACAATCGCACAATCACAATCGCACAATCACAATCGCACAATCACAACCGCACAATCACAATCGCACAATCACAACCGCACAATCACAATCGCACAATCACAATCGCACAATCACAATCGCACAATCACAATCGCACAATCACAATCGCACAATCACAATCGCACAATCACAATCGCACAATCACAATCGCACAATCACAATCGCACAATCACAATCGCACAATCACAATCGCACAATCACAATCGCACAATCACAATCGCACAATCACACAATCACAATTACACAATCACAATCGCACAATCACAATCGCACAATCACAATCGCACAATCACAATCGCACAATCACAATCGCACAATCACAATCGCACAATCACAATCGCACAATCACAATCGCACAATCACAATCGCACAATCACAATCGCACAATCACAATCGCACAATCACAATCGCACAATCACAATCGCACAATCACAATCGCACAATCACAATCGCACAATCACAATCGCACAATCACAATCGCACAATCACAATCGCACAATCACAATCGCACAATCACAATCGCACAATCACAATCGCACAATCACAATCGCACAATCACAATCGCACAATCACAATCGCACAATCACAATCGCACAATCACAATCGCACAATCACAATCGCACAATCACAATCGCACAATCACAATCGCACAATCACAATCGCACAATCACAATCGCACAATCACAATCGCACAATCACAATCGCACAATCACAATCGCACAATCACAATCGCACAATCACAATCGCACAATCACAATCGCACAATCACAATCGCACAATCACAATCGCACAATCACAATCGCACAATCACAATCGCACAATCACAATCGCACAATCACAATCGCACAATCACAATCGCACAATCACAATCGCACAATCACAATCGCACAATCACAATCGCACAATCACAATCGCACAATCACAATCGCACAATCACAATCGCACAATCACAATCGCACAATCACAATCGCACAATCACAATCGCACAATCACAATCCCACAATCACAATCACACAATCACAATCACACAATCACACAATCACAATCACACAATCACAATCACACAATCACAATCACACAATCACAATCACACAATCACAAACACACAATCACAATCACACAATCACAATCACACAATCACAATCACACAATCACAATCACACAATCACAATCACACAATCACAATCACACAATCACAATCACACAATCACAATCACACAATCACAATCACACAATCACAATCACACAATCACAATCACACAATCACAATCACACAATCACAATCACACAATCACAATCACACAATCACAATCACACAATCACAATCACACAATCACAATCACACAATCACAATCACACAATCACAATCACACAATCACAATCACACAATCACACAATCACACAATCACAATCACACAATCACAATCAGACAATCACAATCACACAATCACGATCACACAATCACACAATCACAATCCCACAATCACAATCACACAATCACAGTCACACAATCACAATCACACAACCACAATCACACAATCACACAGTCACAATCACAATCACAATCACACAATCACACAGTCACAATCCCACAATTGCGATCACACAATCACGATCACACAATCACGATCGCACAATCACGATCACACAATCACGATCACTCAATGATGATCACACAATCACACAATCACAATCCCACAATCACAGTCAGACAATCACAGTCACACAATCACAATCACACAATCACAATCACACAATCACAATCACACAATCACAATCACACAATCACAATCACACAATCACAATCACACAATCACAATCACACAATCGCAATCATACAATCACAATCACAATCACATAAACGCAATCACACAATCACAATCACGATCACACAATCACACAGTCACAATCCCACAATCACGATCACACAATCACGATCACACAGTCACGATCACACAATCACAATCACGATCACACAATCACACAGTCACAATCCCACAATCACGATCACACAATCACGATCACACAGTCACGATCCCACAATCGTAGTCACACAATCACAATCACACAATCACACAGTCACAAACCAACAATCACGATCACACAAACACGATCACACAGTCACGATCACACAATCACACAATCACAATCCCACAATCACAGTCACACTATCCCAATCACACAATCACAATCACACAATCACAATCACACAATCACAATCACACAATCATAATCACACAATCACAATCACACAATCACAATCACACAATCACAATCACACAATCACAATCACACAATCACAATCACACAATCACAATCACACAATCACAATCACACAATCACAATCACACAATCACAATCACACAATCACAATCACACAATCACAATCACACAATCACAATCACACAATCACAATCACACAATCACAATCACACAATCACAATCACACAATCACAATCACACAATCACAATCACACAATCACAATCACACAATCACACAATCAGAATCACAATGACAATCACACAATCACAATGATACAATCGCAGTGACACAATCACAATGACGCAATCACAATCACGATCACACAATCACACAATCGCAATCCCACAATCACAGTCACACAATCACAGTGGCACAATCACAATGACACAATCGCAATCACACAATCACAATCACGCAATCACACAGTCACAAACCAACAATCACGATCACACAAACACGATCACACAGTCACGATCACACAATCACACAATCACAATTCCACAATCACAATACCACAATCACACAATCACAATCACACAATCACAATCACACAATCATAATCACACAATCACAATCACACAATCACAATCACACAATCACAATCACACAATCACAATCACACAATCACCATCACACAATCACAATCACACAATCACAATCACACAATCACAATCACACAATCACAATCATACAATCACAATCACAATCACATAATCGCAATCACACAATCACAATCACGATCACACAATCACACAGTCACAATCCCACAATCACGATCACACAATCACGATCACACAGTCACGATCACTCAATCACAATCACACAATCAGAATCACACAATCACAATAACACAATCACACAATCACGATCACACAATCACGATCACACAATCACGATCACACAATCACGATCACACAATCACGATCACACAATCACGATCACACAATCACGATCACACAATCACAGTCACACAATCACAGTCACACAATCACAATCACACAATCTCAATCACAATCACGATCACACAAACAGGATCACACAATCACGATCACACAATCACGAGCACACAATCACGATCACACAAACACGATCGCACAATCACGATCACACAATCACGGCCACACAATCACTATCACACAATCACGATCACACAATCACACAATCACAATCCCACAATCACAGTCACACAATCACAGTGGCACAACCACAATGACACAATCACAATCACACAATCGCAATCACACAATCACAATCACACAATCACAATCACACAATCACAATCACACAATCACAATCACACAATCACAATCACACAATCACAATCACACAATCACAATCACACAATCACAATCACACAATCACAATCACACAATCACAATCACACAATCACAATCACACAATCACAATCACACAATCACAATCACACAATCACAATCACACAATCACAATCACACAATCACAATCACACAATCACACAGTCACAAACCCACAATCACGATCACACAAACACGATCACACAGTCACGATCACACAATCACAATCACACAATCACACAGTCACAATCCCACAATCACGATCACACAATCACGATCACACAGTCGGGATCACACAATCGCAATCACACAATCACAATCACACAAACACAATCACACAATCACGACCACACAATCACGATCACACAATCACAATCACACTGTCACACAGTCACAATCACACAGTCACACAATCACAATCACAATCGCACAATCACGATCACACAATCACGATCACACAGTCACGATCAGACAATCACAATCACCCAATCACAATCACGATCACACAATCACACAGTCACAATCCCACAATCACGATCACACAATCACGATCACACAGTCACGATCACACAATCACAATCACACAATCAGAATCACACAATCACACAATCACAATCACACAGTCACGATCACACAATCACAATCACACAATCAGAATCACACAATCACACAATCACAATCACACAATCACAATCACACAATCACAATCACACTATCACAATCACACAATCACAATCACACAATCACAATCACACAATCACAATCACACAATCACAATCACACAATCACAATCACACAATCACAATCACACAATCACAATCACACAATCACAATCACACAATCACAATCACACAATCACAATCACACAATCACAATCACACAATCACAATCACACAATCACAATCACACAATCACAATCACACAATCACAATCACACAATCACACAATCAGAATCAGAATGACAATCACACAATCACAATGATACAATCACAGTGACACAATCACAATGACGCAATCACAATCACGATCACACAATCACACAATCACAATCCCACAATCACAGTCACACAATCACAGTGGCACAATCACAATCACACAATCACAATCACACAATCACAATCACACAATCACAATCACACAATCACAATCACACAATCACGATCACACAATCACAATCACACAATCACAATCACACAATCACAATCACACAATCACAATCACACAATCACAATCACACAATCACACAGTCACAAACCCACAATCACGATCACACGAACACGATCACACAGTCACGATCACACAATCACGATCACACAGTCAGGATCACACAATCGCAATCACACAATCACAATCACACAAACACAATCACACAATCACGACCACACAATCACGACCACACAATCACGATCACACAATCACAATCACAATCACGATCACACAAACAAGATCACACAATCACGATCACACAATCACGATCACACAATCACGATCACACAATCACACAGTCACAATACCAAAATCACGATCACACAATCACGATCACACAATCACAATCACACAATCAGAATCACACAATCACAATAACACAATCACACAATCACGATCACACAATCACGATCACACAATCACGATCACACAATCACGATCACACAATCACGATCACACAATCACGATCACACAATCACAATCACACAATCACAATCACACAATCACAATCGCACAATCACAATCGCACAATCACAATCGCACAATCACAATCACACAATCACAATCACACAATCACAATCACACAATCACAATCACACAATCACAATCACACAATCACAATCACGCAATCACAATCACACCATCACAATCACACAATCACAATCACACAATCACAATCACACAATCACAATCACACAATCACAATCACACAATCACAATCACACAGTCACAATCACTCAATCACATAGTCACAATTCCATAATCACAAACCCACAATCACGATCACACAAACACGATCACACAGTCACGATCACACAATCACAATCACACAATCACACAATCACACAGTCACAATCCCACAATCACGATCACACAATCACGATCACACAGTCAGGATCACACAATCGCAATCACACAATCACAATCACACAAACACAATCACACAATCACACAATCACGACCACACAATCACGATCACACAATCACAATCACACTGTCACACAGTCACAATCCCACAATCACGATCACACAATCACGATCACACAATCACGATCACACAATCACAATCACACAATCAGAATCACACAATCACAATAACACAATCACACAATCACGATCACACAATCACAATCACACAATCACAATCACAGTCACAATCACAATCACAATCACAATCAGACAATCACAATCACACAATCACAATCACACAATCACAATCACACAATCACAATCACACAATCACAATCACACAATCACAATCACACAATCACAATCACACAATCACAATCACACAATCACAATCACACAATCACAATCACACAATCACAATCACACAATCACAATCACACAATCACAATCACACAATCACAATCACACAATCACAGTCACACAATCACAATCACACAGTCACACAGTCACGAACCCACAATCACGATCACACAAATACGATCACACAGTCACGATCACACAATCACAATCACACAATCACAACCACACACTCGCAATCACACAATCACAATCACACAATCACAATCACACAATCACAATCACACAATCACAATCACACAATCACAATCACACAATCACAATCACACAATCACAATCACACAATCACAATCACACAATCACAATCACACAATCACAATCACACAATCACAATCACACAATCACAATCACACAATCACAATCACACAATCACAATCACACAATCACAATCACACAATCACAATCACACAATCACAATCACACAATCACAATCACACAATCACAATCACACAATCACAATCACACAATCACACAATCAGAATCACAATGACAATCACACAATCACAATGATACAATCGCAGTGACACAATCACAATGACGCAATCACAATCACGATCACACAATCACACAATCGCAATCCCACAATCACAGTCACACAATCACAGTGGCACAATCACAATGACACAATCGCAATCACACAATCACAATCACACAATCACACAGTCACAAACCAACAATCACGATCACACAAACACGATCACACAGTCACGATCACACAATCACACAATCACAATTCCACAATCACAATACCACAATCACACAATCACAATCACACAATCACAATCACACAATCATAATCACACAATCACAATCACACAATCACAATCACACAATCACAATCACACAATCACAATCACACAATCACCATCACACAATCACAATCACACAATCACAATCACACAATCACAATCACACAATCACAATCATACAATCACAATCACAATCACATAATCGCAATCACACAATCACAATCACGATCACACAATCACACAGTCACAATCCCACAATCACGATCACACAATCACGATCACACAGTCACGATCACTCAATCACAATCACACAATCAGAATCACACAATCACAATAACACAATCACACAATCACGATCACACAATCACGATCACACAATCACGATCACACAATCACGATCACACAATCACGATCACACAATCACGATCACACAATCACGATCACACAATCACAGTCACACAATCACAGTCACACAATCACAATCACACAATCTCAATCACAATCACGATCACACAAACAGGATCACACAATCACGATCACACAATCACGAGCACACAATCACGATCACACAAACACGATCGCACAATCACGATCACACAATCACGGCCACACAATCACTATCACACAATCACGATCACACAATCACACAATCACAATCCCACAATCACAGTCACACAATCACAGTGGCACAATAACAATGACACAATCACAATCACACAATCGCAATCACACAATCACAATCACACAATCACAATCACACAATCACAATCACACAATCACAATCACACAATCACAATCACACAATCACAATCACACAATCACAATCACACAATCACAATCACACAATCACAATCACACAATCACAATCACACAATCACAATCACACAATCACAATCACACAATCACAATCACACAATCACACAGTCACAAACCCACAATCACGATCACACAAACACGATCACACAGTCACGATCACACAATCACAATCACACAATCACACAGTCACAATCCCACAATCACGATCACACAATCACGATCACACAGTCGGGATCACACAATCGCAATCACACAATCACAATCACACAAACACAATCACACAATCACGACCACACAATCACGATCACACAATCACAATCACACTGTCACACAGTCACAATCACACAGTCACACAATCACAATCACAATCGCACAATCACGATCACACAATCACGATCACACAGTCACGATCAGACAATCACAATCACCCAATCACAATCACGATCACACAATCACACAGTCACAATCCCACAATCACGATCACACAATCACGATCACACAGTCACGATCACACAATCACAATCACACAATCAGAATCACACAATCACACAATCACAATCACACAATCACAATCACACAATCACAATCACACAATCACAATCACACAATCACAATCACACAATCACAATCACACAATCACAATCACACAATCACAATCACACAATCACAATCACACTATCACAATCACACAATCACAATCACACAATCACAATCACACAATCACAATCGCACAATCACAATCGCACAATCACAATCACACAATCACAATCACACAATCACAATCACACAATCACAATCACACAATCACAATCACACAATCACACAATCAGAATCAGAATGACAATCACACAATCACAATGATACAATCACAGTGACACAATCACAATGACGCAATCACAATCACGATCACACAATCACACAATCACAATCCCACAATCACAGTCACACAATCACAGTGGCACAATCACAATCACACAATCACAATCACACAATCACAATCACACAATCACAATCACACAATCACAATCACACAATCACAATCACACAATCACAATCACACAATCACGATCACACAATCACAATCACACAATCACAATCACACAATCACAATCACACAATCACACAGTCACAAACCCACAATCACGATCACACGAACACGATCACACAGTCACGATCACACAATCACAATCACACAATCACACAGTCACAATCCCACAATCACGATCACACAGTCAGGATCACACAATCGCAATCACACAATCACAATCACACAAACACAATCACACAATCACGACCACACAATCACGACCACACAATCACGATCACACAATCACAATCACAATCACGATCACACAAACAAGATCACACAATCACGATCACACAATCACGATCACACAATCACGATCACACAATCACACAGTCACAATACCAAAATCACGATCACACAATCACGATCACACAATCACAATCACACAATCAGAATCACACAATCACAATAACACAATCACACAATCACGATCACACAATCACGATCACACAATCACGATCACACAATCACGATCACACAATCACGATCACACAATCACAATCACACAATCACAATCACACAATCACAATCGCACAATCACAATCGCACAATCACAATCGCACAATCACAATCACACAATCACAATCACACAATCACAATCACACAATCACAATCACACAATCACAATCACACAATCACAATCACGCAATCACAATCACACCATCACAATCACACAATCACAATCACACAATCACAATCACACAATCACAATCACACAATCACAATCACACAATCACAATCACACAGTCACAATCACTCAATCACATAGTCACAATTCCATAATCACAAACCCACAATCACGATCACACAAACACGATCACACAGTCACGATCACACAATCACAATCACACAATCACACAATCACACAGTCACAATCCCACAATCACGATCACACAATCACGATCACACAGTCAGGATCACACAATCGCAATCACACAATCACAATCACACAAACACAATCACACAATCACACAATCACACAATCACGACCACACAATCACGATCACACAATCACAATCACACTGTCACACAGTCACAATCCCACAATCACGATCACACAATCACGATCACACAATCACAATCACACAATCAGAATCACACAATCACAATAACACAATCACACAATCACGATCACACAATCACAATCACACAATCACAATCACAGTCACAATCACAATCACAATCACAATCAGACAATCACAATCACACAATCACAATCACACAATCACAATCACACAATCACAATCACACAATCACAATCACACAATCACAATCACACAATCACAATCACACAATCACAATCACACAATCACAATCACACAATCACAATCACACAATCACAATCACACAATCACAATCACACAATCACAGTCACACAATCACAATCACACAATCACACAGTCACGAACCCACAATCACGATCACACAAATACGATCACACAGTCACGATCACACAATCACAATCACACAATCACAACCACACACTCGCAATCACACAATCACAATCACACAATCACAATCACACAATCACAATCACACAATCACAATCACACAATCACAATCACACAATCACAATCACACAATCACAATCACACAATCACAATCACACAATCACAATCACACAATCACAATCACACAATCACAATCACACAATCACAATCACACAATCACAATCACACAATCACAATCACACAATCACAATCACACAATCACAATCACACAATCACAATCACACAATCACAATCACACAATCACAATCACACAATCACAATCACACAATCACAATCACACAATCACAATCACACAATCACAATCACACAATCACAATCACACAATCACAATCACACAATCACAATCACACAATCACAATCACACAATCACAATCACACAATCACAATCACACAATCACAATCACACAATCACAATCACACAATCACAATCACACAATCACAATCACACAATCACAATCACACAATCACAATCACACAATCACAATCACACAATCACAATCACACAATCACAATCACACAATCACAATCACACAATCACAATCACACAATCACAATCACACAATCACAATCACACAATCACAATCACACAATCACAATCACACAATCACAATCACACAATCACAATCACACAATCACAATCACACAATCACAATCACACAATCACAATCACACAATCACAATCACACAATCACAATCACACAATCACAATCACACAATCACAATCACACAATCACAATCACACAATCACAATCACACAATCACAATCACACAATCACAATCACACAATCACAATCACACAATCACAATCACACAATCACAATCACACAATCACAATCACACAATCACAATCACACAATCACAATCACACAATCACAATCACACAATCACAATCACACAATCACAATCACACAATCACAATCACACAATCACAATCACACAATCACAATCACACAATCACAATCACACAATCACAATCACACAATCACAATCACACAATCACAATCACACAATCACAATCACACAATCACAATCACACAATCACAATCACACAATCACAATCACACAATCACAATCACACAATCACAATCACACAATCACAATCACACAATCACAATCACACAATCACAATCACACAATCACAATCACACAATCACAATCACACAATCACAATCACACAATCACAATCACACAATCACAATCACACAATCACAATCACACAGTCACAATCACTCAATCACATAGTCACAATCCCATAATCACAATCCCACAATCACGATCACACAGTCACAATTCCACAATCGCAGTCACACAATCACAATCACACAAACACAATCACACAACCACAATCACACAATCACACAGTCACAATCACAATCACAATCACACAATCACACAGTCACAATCCCACAATTGCGATCACACAATCACGATCAGACAATCACGATCGCACAATCACGATCACACAATCACAATCGCACAATCACAATCGCACAATCACAATCGCACAATCACAATCGCACAATCACAATCGCACAATCACAATCGCACAATCACAATCGCACAATCACAATCGCACAATCACAATCGCACAATCACAATCGCACAATCACAATCGCACAATCACAATCGCACAATCACAATCGCACAATCACAATCGCACAATCACAATCGCACAATCACAATCGCACAATCACAATCGCACAATCACAATCGCACAATCACAATCGCACAATCACAATCGCACAATCACAATCGCACAATCACAATCGCACAATCACAATCGCACAATCACAATCGCACAATCACAATCGCACAATCACAATCGCACAATCACAATCGCACAATCACAATCGCACAATCACAATCGCACAATCACAATCGCACAATCACAATCGCACAATCACAATCGCACAATCACAATCGCACAATCACAATCGCACAATCACAATCGCACAATCACAATCGCACAATCACAATCGCACAATCACAATCGCGCAATCACAATCGCGCAATCACAATCGCGCAATCACAATCGCGCAATCACGATCGCGCAATCACGATCACACCATCACAATCACACAATCACAATCACACAATCACAATCACACAATCACAATCACACAATCACAATCACACAATCACAATCACACAATCACAATCACACAATCACAATCACACAGTCACAATCACTCAATCACATAGTCACAATTCCATAATCACAAACCCACAATCACGATCACACAAACACGATCACACAGTCACGATCACACAATCACAATCACACAATCACACAATCACACAGTCACAATCCCACAATCACGATCACACAATCACGATCACACAGTCAGGATCACACAATCGCAATCACACAATCACAATCACACAAACACAATCACACAATCACACAATCACGACCACACAATCACGATCACACAATCACAATCACACTGTCACACAGTCACAATCCCACAATCACGATCACACAATCACGATCACACAATCACGATCACACAATCACAATCACACAATCAGAATCACACAATCACAATAACACAATCACACAATCACGATCACACAATCACAATCACACAATCACAATCACAGTCACAATCACAATCACAATCACAATCAGACAATCACAATCACACAATCACAATCACACAATCACAATCACACAATCACAATCACACAATCACAATCACACAATCACAATCACACAATCACAATCACACAATCACAATCACACAATCACAATCACACAATCACAATCACACAATCACAATCACACAATCACAATCACACAATCACAGTCACACAATCACAATCACACAATCACACAGTCACGAACCCACAATCACGATCACACAAATACGATCACACAGTCACGATCACACAATCACAATCACACAATCACAACCACACTCTCGCAATCACACAATCACACAATCACAATCACACAATCACAATCACACAATCACAATCACACAATCACAATCACACAATCACAATCACACAATCACAATCACACAATCACAATCACACAATCACAATCACACAATCACAATCACACAATCACAATCACACAATCACAATCACACAATCACAATCACACAATCACAATCACACAATCACAATCACACAATCACAATCACACAATCACAATCACACAATCACAATCACACAATCACAATCACACAATCACAATCACACAATCACAATCACACAATCACAATCACACAATCACAATCACACAATCACAATCACACAATCACAATCACACAATCACAATCACACAATCACAATCACACAATCACAATCACACAATCACAATCACACAATCACAATCACACAATCACAATCACACAATCACAATCACACAATCACAATCACACAATCACAATCACACAATCACAATCACACAATCACAATCACACAATCACAATCACACAATCACAATCACACAATCACAATCACACAATCACAATCACACAATCACAATCACACAATCACAATCACACAATCACAATCACACAATCACAATCACACAATCACAATCACACAATCACAATCACACAATCACAATCACACAATCACAATCACACAATCACAATCACACAATCACAATCACACAATCACAATCACACAATCACAATCACACAATCACAATCACACAATCACAATCACACAATCACAATCACACAATCACAATCACACAATCACAATCACACAATCACAATCACACAATCACAATCACACAATCACAATCACACAATCACAATCACACAATCACAATCACACAATCACAATCACACAATCACAATCACACAATCACAATCACACAATCACAATCACACAATCACAATCACACAATCACAATCACACAATCACAATCACACAATCACAATCACACAATCACAATCACACAATCACAATCACACAATCACAATCACACAATCACAATCACACAATCACAATCACACAATCACAATCACACAATCACAATCACACAGTCACAATCACTCAATCACATAGTCACAATCCCATAATCACAATCCCACAATCACGATCACACAGTCACAATTCCACAATCGCAGTCACACAATCACAATCACACAAACACAATCACACAACCACAATCACACAATCACACAGTCACAATCACAATCACAATCACACAATCACACAGTCACAATCCCACAATTGCGATCACACAATCACGATCAGACAATCACGATCGCACAATCACGATCACACAATCACAATCGCACAATCACAATCGCACAATCACAATCGCACAATCACAATCGCACAATCACAATCGCACAATCACAATCGCACAATCACAATCGCACAATCACAATCGCACAATCACAATCGCACAATCACAATCGCACAATCACAATCGCACAATCACAATCGCACAATCACAATCGCACAATCACAATCGCACAATCACAATCGCACAATCACAATCGCACAATCACAATCGCACAATCACAATCGCACAATCACAATCGCACAATCACAATCGCACAATCACAATCGCACAATCACAATCGCACAATCACAATCGCACAATCACAATCGCACAATCACAATCGCACAATCACAATCGCACAATCACAATCGCACAATCACAATCGCACAATCACAATCGCACAATCACAATCGCACAATCACAATCGCACAATCACAATCGCACAATCACAATCGCACAATCACAATCGCACAATCACAATCGCACAATCACAATCGCACAATCACAATCGCACAATCACAATCGCACAATCACAATCGCACAATCACAATCGCACAATCACAATCGCACAATCACAATCGCACAATCACAATCGCACAATCACAATCGCACAATCACAATCGCACAATCACAATCGCACAATCACAATCGCACAATCACAATCGCACAATCACAATCGCACAATCACAATCGCACAATCACAATCGCACAATCACAATCGCACAGTCACAATCCCACAATCACAATCACACAATCACAATCACACAATCACAATCACACAATCACAATCACACAATCACAATCACACAATCACAATCACACAATCACAATCACACAATCACAATCACACAATCACAATCACACAATCACAATCACACAATCACAATCACACAATCACAATCACACAATCACAATCACACAATCACAATCACACAATCACAATCACACAATCACAATCACACAATCACAATCACACAATCACAATCACACAATCACAATCACACAATCACAATCACACAATCACAATCACACAATCACAATCACACAATCACAATCACACAATCACAATCACACAATCACAATCACACAATCACAATCACACAATCACAATCACACAATCACAATCACACAATCACAATCACACAATCACAATCACACAATCACAATCACACAATCACAATCACACAATCACAATCACACAATCACAATCACACAATCACAATCACACAATCACAATCACACAATCACAATCACACAATCACAATCACACAGTCACAATCACTCAATCACATAGTCACAATCCCATAATCACAATCCCACAATCACGATCACACAGTCACAATTCCACAATCAGAGTCACACAATCACAATCACACAAACACAATCACACAACCACAATCACACAATCACACAGTCACAATCACAATCACAATCACACAATCACACAGTCACAATCCCACAATTGCGATCACACAATCACGATCAGACAATCACGATCGCACAATCACGATCACACAACCACGATCACTCAATGATGATCACACAATCACACAATCACAATC
Organism: Megachile rotundata; assembly: GCF_050947335.1. Classification (NCBI taxonomy): domain Eukaryota; kingdom Metazoa; phylum Arthropoda; class Insecta; order Hymenoptera; family Megachilidae; genus Megachile; species Megachile rotundata. The sequence continues at coordinate 464,330 of NW_027473382.1, read as the reverse complement.
CCACAATCACAGTCACACAATCACAGTCACACAATCACAATCACACAATCACAATCACACAATCACAATCACACAATCACAATCACACAATCACAATCACACAATCACAATCACACAATCACAATCACACAATCACAATCACACAATCACAATCACACAATCACAATCACACAATCACAATCACACAATCACAATCACACAATCACAATCACACAATCACAATCACACAATCACAATCACACAATCACAATCACACAATCACAATCACACAATCACAATCACACAATCACAATCACAGTCACAATCACAATCACAATCACAATCAGACAATCACAATCACACAATCACAATCACACAATCACAATCACACAATCACAATCACACAATCACAATCACACAATCACAATCACACAATCACAATCACACAATCACAATCACACAATCACAATCACACAATCACAATCACACAATCACAATCACACAATCACAATCACACAATCACAATCACACAATCACAATCACACAATCACAATCACACAATCACAATCACACAATCACAATCACACAATCACACAGTCACGAACCCACAATCACGATCACACAAATACGATCACACAGTCACGATCACACAATCACAATCACACAATCACAACCACACACTCGCAATCACACAATCACAATCACACAATCACAATCACACAATCACAATCACACAATCACAATCACACAATCACAATCACACAATCACAATCACACAATCACAATCACACAATCACAATCACACAATCACAATCACACAATCACAATCACACAATCACAATCACACAATCACAATCACACAATCACAATCACACAATCACACTCACACAATCACAATCACACAATCACAATCACACAATCACAATCACACAATCACAATCACACAATCACAATCACACAATCACAATCACACAATCACAATCACACAATCACAATCACACAATCACAATCACACAATCACAATCACACAATCACAATCACACAATCACAATCACACAATCACAATCACACAATCACAATCACACAATCACAATCACACAATCACAATCACACAATCACAATCACACAATCACAATCACACAATCACAATCACACAATCACAATCACACAATCACAATCACACAATCACAATCACACAATCACAATCACACAATCACAATCACACAATCACAATCACACAATCACAATCACACAATCACAATCACACAATCACAATCACACAATCACAATCACACAATCACAATCACACAATCACAATCACACAATCACAATCACACAATCACAATCACACAATCACAATCACACAATCACAATCACACAATCACAATCACACAATCACAATCACACAATCACAATCACACAATCACACAATCACACAGTCACAATCCCACAATCACGATCACACAATCACGATCACACAGTCAGGATCACACAATCGCAATCGCACAATCACAATCGCACAATCACAATCGCACAATCACAATCGCACAATCACAATCGCACAATCACAATCGCACAATCACAATCGCACAATCACAATCGCACAATCACAATCGCACAATCACAATCGCACAATCACAATCGCACAATCACAATCGCACAATCACAATCGCACAATCACAATCGCACAATCACAATCGCACAATCACAATCGCACAATCACAATCGCACAATCACAATCGCACAATCACAATCGCACAATCACAATCCCACAATCACAATCACACAATCACAATCACACAATCACACAATCACAATCACACAATCACAATCACACAATCACAATCACACAATCACAAACACACAATCACAATCACACAATCACAATCACACAATCACAATCACACAATCACAATCACACAATCACAATCACACAATCACAATCACACAATCACAATCACACAATCACAATCACACAATCACAATCACACAATCACAATCACACAATCACAATCACACAATCACAATCACACAATCACAATCACACAATCACAATCACACAATCACAATCACACAATCACAATCACACAATCACAATCACACAATCACAATCACACAATCACAGTCACACAATCACAATCACACAATCACAATCACACAATCACAATCACACAATCACAATCACACAATCACAATCACACAATCACAATCACACAATCACAATCACACAATCACAATCACACAATCACAATCACACAATCACACAATCACAATGATTCAATCGCAGTGACACAATCACAATGACGCAATCACAATCACGATCACACAATCACACAATCGCAATCCCACAATCACAGTCACACAATCACAGTGGCACAATCACAATGACACAATCGCAATCACACAATCACAATCACACAATCACACAGTCACAAACCAACAATCACGATCACACAAACACGATCACACAGTCACGATCACACAATCACGATCACACAATCACGATCACACAATCACGACCACACAATCACGATCACACAATCACGACCACACAATCACGACCACACAATCACGATCACACAATCACAATCACACAATCACAATCACACAAACACAATCACACAATCACACAATCACGACCACACAATCACGATCACACAATCACAATCACACTGTCACACAGTCACAATCCCACAATCACGATCACACAATCACGATCACACAATCACGATCACACAATCACAATCACACAATCAGAATCACACAATCACAATAACACAATCACACAATCACGATCACACAATCACGATCACACAATCACGATCGCACAATCACGATCACACAATCACGATCACACAATCACGATCACACAATCACAGTCACACAATCACAGTCACACAATCACAATCACACAATCTCAATCACAATCACGATCACACAAACAGGATCACACAATCACGATCACACAATGACGAGCACACAATCATGATCACACAAACACGATCGCACAATCACGATCACACAATCACGGCCACACAATCACGATCACACAATCACGATCACACAATCACGATCACACAATCACACAGTCACAATCCCACAATCACGATCACACAATCACGATCACACAATCACGATCACACAATCACGATCGCACAATCACGATCACACAATCACGATCACACAATCACGATCACACAATCACAGTCACACAATCACAGTCACACAATCACAATCACACAATCTCAATCACAATCACGATCACACAAACAGGATCACACAATCACGATCACACAATGACGAGCACACAATCATGATCACACAAACACGATCGCACAATCACGATCACACAATCACGGCCACACAATCACGATCACACAATCACGATCACACAATCACGATCACACAATCACGATCACACAATCACGATCACACAATCACGATCACACAATCACAGTCACACAATCACAATCACACAATCTCAATCACAATCACGATCACACAAACAGGATCACACAATCACGATCACACAATCACGAGCACACAATCATGATCACACAAACACGATCGCACAATCACGATCACACAATGACGGCCACACAATCACGATCACACAATCACGATCACACAATCACGATCACACAATCACACAGTCACAATCCCACAATCACGATCACACAAACACGATCACACAGTCACGATCACACAATCACAATCACACAATCACACAATCACACAGTCACAATCCCACAATCACGATCACACAATCACGATCACACAGTCAGGATCACACAATCGCAATCACACAATCACAATCACACAAACACAATCACACAATCACACAATCACGACCACACAATCACGATCACACAATCACAATCACACTGTCACACAGTCACAATCCCACAATCACGATCACACAATCACGATCACACAATCACGATCACACAATCACAATCACACAATCAGAATCACACAATCACAATAACACAATCACACAATCACGATCACACAATCACGATACCACAATCACGATCACACAATCACGATCACACAATCACGATCACACAATCACGATCACACAATCACAGTCACACAATCACAGTCACACAATCACAATCACACAATCTCAATCAGAATCACGATCACACAAACAGGATCACACAATCACGATCACACAATCACGAGCACACAATCATGATCACACAAACACGATCGCACAATCACGATCACACAATCACGGCCACACAATCACGATCACACAATCACGATCACACAATCACGATCACACAATCACACAGTCACAATCCCACAATCACGATCACACAATCACGATCACACAACCACGATCACACAATCACGATCACACAATCTCAATCACAATCACGATCACACAAACAGGATCACACAATCACGATCACACAATGACGAGCACACAATCATGATCACACAAACACGATCGCACAATCACGATCACACAATCACGGCCACACAATCACGATCACACAATCACGATCACACAATCACGATCACACAATCACACAGTCACAATCCCACAATCACGATCACACAATCACGATCACACAATCACGATCACACAATCACGATCACACAATCACGATCACACAATCACAGTCACACAATCTCAATCACACAATCTCAATCACAATCACGATCACACAAACAGGATCACACAATCACGATCACACAATCACGAGCACACAATCATGATCACACAAACACGATCGCACAATCACGATCACACAATGACGGCCACACAATCACGATCACACAATCACGATCACACAATCACGATCACACAATCACACAGTCACAATCCCACAATCACGATCACACAAACACGATCACACAGTCACGATCACACAATCACAATCACACAATCACACAATCACACAGTCACAATCCCACAATCACGATCACACAATCACGATCACACAGTCAGGATCACACAATCGCAATCACACAATCACAATCACACAAACACAATCACACAATCACACAATCACGACCACACAATCACGATCACACAATCACAATCACACTGTCACACAGTCACAATCCCACAATCACGATCACACAATCACGATCACACAATCACGATCACACAATCACAATCACACAATCAGAATCACACAATCACAATAACACAATCACACAATCACGATCACACAATCACGATACCACAATCACGATCACACAATCACGATCACACAATCACGATCACACAATCACGATCACACAATCACAGTCACACAATCACAGTCACACAATCACAATCACACAATCTCAATCACAATCACGATCACACAAACAGGATCACACAATCACGATCACACAATCACGAGCACACAATCACGATCACACAATCACGATCACACAATCACACAGTCACAATCCCACAATCACGATCACACAATCACGATCACACAATCACGATCACACAATCACGATCACACAATCACGATCACACAATCACGATCACACAATCACAATCACACAATCACAATCACACAATCACAATCACACAATCACAATCACACAATCACAATCACACAATCACAATCACACAATCACAATCACACAATCACAATCACACAATCACAATCACACAATCACAATCACACAATCACGATCACACAATCACGAGCACACAATCATGATCACACAAACACGATCGCACAATCACGATCACACAATCACGGCCACACAATCACGATCACACAATCACGATCACACAATCACACAGTCACAATCCCACAATCACGATCACACAATCACGATCACACAACCACGATCACACAATCACGATCACACAATCTCAATCACAATCACGATCACACAAACAGGATCACACAATCACGATCACACAATGACGAGCACACAATCATGATCACACAAACACGATCGCACAATCACGATCACACAATCACGGCCACACAATCACGATCACACAATCACGATCACACAATCACGATCACACAATCACACAGTCACAATCCCACAATCACGATCACACAATCACGATCACACAATCACGATCACACAATCACGATCACACAATCACGATCACACAATCACAGTCACACAATCTCAATCACACAATCTCAATCACAATCACGATCACACAAACAGGATCACACAATCACGATCACACAATCACGAGCACACAATCATGATCACACAAACACGATCGCACAATCACGATCACACAATGACGGCCACACAATCACGATCACACAATCACGATCACACAATCACGATCACACAATCACACAGTCACAATCCCACAATCACGATCACACAAACACGATCACACAGTCACGATCACACAATCACAATCACACAATCACACAATCACACAGTCACAATCCCACAATCACGATCACACAATCACGATCACACAGTCAGGATCACACAATCGCAATCACACAATCACAATCACACAAACACAATCACACAATCACACAATCACGACCACACAATCACGATCACACAATCACAATCACACTGTCACACAGTCACAATCCCACAATCACGATCACACAATCACGATCACACAATCACGATCACACAATCACAATCACACAATCAGAATCACACAATCACAATAACACAATCACACAATCACGATCACACAATCACGATACCACAATCACGATCACACAATCACGATCACACAATCACGATCACACAATCACGATCACACAATCACGATCACACAATCACGATCACACAATCACGATCACACAATCACGATCACACAATCACGATCACACAATCACAATCACACAATCGCAATCACACAATCACAATCACACAATCACAATCACACAATCACAAGCACACAATCACAATCACACAATCACAATCACACAATCACAATCACACAGTCACAATCACTCAATCACATAGTCACAATTCCATAACCACAAACCCACAATCACGATCACACAAACACGATCACACAGTCACGATCACACAATCACAATCACACAATCACACAATCACACAGTCACAGTCACACAATCACGATCACACAATCACGATCACACAATCACGATCACACAATCACGATCACACAATCACGATCGCACAATCACGATCACACAACCACGATCACTCAATGATGATCACACAATCACACAATCACAATCCCACAATCACAGTCACACAATCACAGTCACACAATCACAATCACACAATCACAATCACACAATCACAATCACACAATCACAATCACACAATCACAATCACACAATCACAATCACACAATCACAATCACACAATCACAATCACACAATCACAATCACACAATCACAGTCACAGTCACAATCACAATCACAATCACAATCAGACAATCACAATCACACAATCACAATCACACAATCACAATCACACAATCACAATCACACAATCACAATCACACAATCACAATCACACAATCACAATCACACAATCACAATCACACAATCACAATCACACAATCACAATCACACAATCACAATCACACAATCACAATCACACAATCACAATCACACAATCACAATCACACAATCACACAGTCACGAACCCACAATCACGATCACACAAATACGATCACACAGTCACGATCACACAATCACAATCACACAATCACAACCACACACTCGCAATCACACAATCACAATCACACAATCACAATCACACAATCACAATCACACAATCACAATCACACAATCACAATCACACAATCACAATCACACAATCACAATCACACAATCACAATCGCACAATCACAATCGCGCAATCACAATCGCGCAATCACAATCGCGCAATCACAATCGCGCAATCACAATCGCGCAATCACAATCGCGCAATCACAATCGCGCAATCACAATCGCGCAATCACAATCGCGCAATCACAATCGCGCAATCACAATCGCGCAATCACAATCGCGCAATCACAATCGCGCAATCACAATCGCACAATCACAATCACACAATCACAATCACACAATCACAATCACACAATCACAATCACACAATCACAATCACACAATCACACAATCACAATCACACAATCACAATCACACAATCACAGTCACACAATCACAATCACACAATCACAGTCACACAATCACAGTCACACAATCACAGTCACACAATCACAATCACACAATCACAATCACACAATCACAATCACACAGTCACAATCACTCAATCACATAGTCACAATCCCATAATCACAAACCCACAATCACGATCACACAAACACGATCACACAGTCACGATCACACAATCACAATCATACAATCACACAATCACACAGTCACAATCCCACAATCACGATCACACAATCACGATCACACAGTCAGGATCACACAATCGCAATCACACAATCACAATCACACAAACACAATCACACAATCACACAATCACGACCACACAATCACGATCACACAATCACAATCACACTGTCACACAGTCACAATCACACAGTCACACAATCACAATCACAATCGCACAATCATGATCACACAATCACGATCACACAGTCACGATCACACAATCACAATCACGCAATCACAATCACACAATCACAATAACACAATCACAATCACGATCACACAATCACACAATCACACAGTCACAATCCCACAATCACGATCACACAATCACGATCACACAGTCACGATCACACAATCACAATCACACGATCAGAATCACACAATCACAATAACACAATCACACAATCACGATCACACAATCACGATCACACAATCACGATCACGCAATCACTATCACACAATCACTATCACACAATCACGATCACACAATCACACAATCACAATCCCACAATCACAATCACACAATCACAGTCACACAATCACAATCACACAACCACAATCACACAATCACACAGTCACAATCACAATCACAATCACACAATCACACAGTCACAATCCCACAATTGCGATCACACAATCACGATCACACAATCACGATCGCACAATCACGATCACACAATCACGATCACTCAATGATGATCACACAATCACACAATCACAATCCCACAATCACAGTCACACAATCACAGTCACACAATCACAATCACACAATCACAATCACACAATCACAATCACACAATCACAATCACACAATCACAATCACACAATCACAATCACACAATCACAATCACACAATCACAATCATACAATCACAATCACAATCACATAATCGCAATCACACAATCACAATCACGATCACACAATCACACAGTCACAATCCCACAATCACGATCACACAATCACGATCACACAGTCACGATCACACAATCACAATCACACAATCAGAATCACACAATCACAATAACACAATCACACAATCACGATCACACAATCACGATCACACAATCACGATCACACAATCACGATCACACAATCACGATCACACAATCACGATCACACAATCACAGTCACACAATCACAGTCACACAATCACAATCACACAATCTCAATCACAATCACGATCACACAAACAGGATCACACAATCACGATCACACAATCACGAGCACACAATCACGATCACACAAACACGATCGCAAAATCACGATCACACAATCACGGCCACACAATCACGATCACACAATCACGATCACACAATCACACAAACACAATCACACAATCACACAATCACGACCACACAATCACGATCACACAATCACAATCACACTGTCACACAGTCACACAATCACAATCACAATCGCACAATCATGATCACACAATCACGATCACACAGTCACGATCACACAATCACAATCACGCAATCACAATCACACAATCACAATAACACAATCACAATCACGATCACACAATCACACAGTCACAATCCCACAATCACGATCACACAATCACGATCACACAGTCACGATCACACAATCACAATCACACGATCAGAATCACACAATCACAATAACACAATCACACAATCACGATCACACAATCACGATCACACAATCACGATCACGCAATCACTATCACACAATCACTATCACACAATCACGATCACACAATCACACAATCACAATCCCACAATCACAATCACACAATCACAGTCACACAATCACAATCACACAACCACAATCACACAATCACAATCACACAATCACAATCACACAATCACAATCACACAATCACAATCACACAATCACAATCACATAATCACAATCACACAATCACAATCGCACAATCACAATCGCACAATCACAATCGCACAATCACAATCACACAATCACAATCACACAATCACAATCACACAATCACAATCACACAATCACAATCACACAATCACAATCACACAATCACAATCACACAATCACAATCACACAATCACAATCACACAATCACAATCACACAGTCACAATCACTCAATCACATAGTCACAATCCCATAATCACAATCCCACAATCACGATCACACAGTCACAATCCCACAATCGTAGTCACACAATCACAATCACACAATCACAATCACACAATCACACAGTCACAAACCAACAATCACGATCACACAAACACGATCACACAGTCACGATCACACAATCGCACAATCACAATCCCACAATCACAATCCCACAATCACAGTCACACTATCACAATCACACAATCACAATCACACAATCACAATCACACAATCACAATCACACAATCATAATCACACAATCACAATCACACAATCACAATCACACAATCACAATCACACAATCACAATCACACAATCACAATCACACAATCACAATCACACAATCACAATCACACAATCACAATCACACAATCACAATCACACAATCACAATCACACAATCACAATCACACAATCACAATCACACAATCACAATCACACAATCACAATCACACAATCACAATCACACAATCACAATCACACAATCACAATCACACAATCACAATCACACAATCACAATCACACAATCACAATCACACAATCACAATCACACAATCACAATCACACAATCACAATCACACAATCACAATCACACAATCACAATCACACAATCACAATCACACAATCACAATCACACAATCACAATCACACAATCACAATCACACAATCACAATCACACAATCACAATCACACAATCACAATCACACAATCACAATCACACAATCACAATCACACAATCACAATCACACAATCACAATCACACAATCACAATCACACAATCACAATCACACAATCACAATCACACAATCACAATCACACAATCACAATCACACAATCACAATCACACAATCACAATCACACAATCACACAGTCACAAACCCACAATCACGATCACACAAACACGATCACACAGTCACGATCACACAATCACAATCACACAATCACACAGTCACAATCCCACAATCACGATCACACAATCACGATCACACAGTCAGGATCACACAATCGCAATCACACAATCACAATCACACAAACACAATCACACAATCACGACCACACAATCACGATCACACAATCACAATCACACTGTCACCCAGTCACAATCACACAGTCACACAATCACAATCACAATCGCACAATCACGATCACACAATCACGATCACACAGTCACGATCAGACAATCACAATCACGCAATCACAATCACGATCACACAATCACACAGTCACAATCCCACAATCACGATCACACAATCACGATCACACAGTCACGATCACACAATCACAATCACACAATCAGAATCACACAATCACACAATCACAATCACACAATCACAACCACACAATCACAATCACACAATCACAATCACACAATCACAATCACACAATCACAATCACACAATCACACAATCACAATCACACAATCACAATCACACAATCACAATCACACAATCACAATCACACAATCACAATCACACAATCACAATCACACAATCACAATCACACAATCACAATCACACAATCACAATCACACAATCACAATCACACAATCACAATCACACAATCACAATCACACAATCACAATCACACAATCACAATCACACAATCACAATCACACAATCACAATCACACAATCACAATCACACAATCACAATCACACAATCACGATCACACAATCACGATCACACAATCACAGTCACACAATCACAGTCACACAATCACAATCACACAATCTCAATCAGAATCACGATCACACAAACAGGATCACACAATCACGATCACACAATCACGAGCACACAATCATGATCACACAAACACGATCGCACAATCACGATCACACAATCACGGCCACACAATCACGATCACACAATCACGATCACACAATCACGATCACACAATCACACAGTCACAATCCCACAATCACGATCACACAATCACGATCACACAACCACGATCACACAATCACGATCACACAATCTCAATCACAATCACGATCACACAAACAGGATCACACAATCACGATCACACAATGACGAGCACACAATCATGATCACACAAACACGATCGCACAATCACGATCACACAATCACGGCCACACAATCACGATCACACAATCACGATCACACAATCACGATCACACAATCACACAGTCACAATCCCACAATCACGATCACACAATCACGATCACACAATCACGATCACACAATCACGATCACACAATCACGATCACACAATCACAGTCACACAATCTCAATCACACAATCTCAATCACAATCACGATCACACAAACAGGATCACACAATCACGATCACACAATCACGAGCACACAATCATGATCACACAAACACGATCGCACAATCACGATCACACAATGACGGCCACACAATCACGATCACACAATCACGATCACACAATCACGATCACACAATCACACAGTCACAATCCCACAATCACGATCACACAAACACGATCACACAGTCACGATCACACAATCACAATCACACAATCACACAATCACACAGTCACAATCCCACAATCACGATCACACAATCACGATCACACAGTCAGGATCACACAATCGCAATCACACAATCACAATCACACAAACACAATCACACAATCACACAATCACGACCACACAATCACGATCACACAATCACAATCACACTGTCACACAGTCACAATCCCACAATCACGATCACACAATCACGATCACACAATCACGATCACACAATCACAATCACACAATCAGAATCACACAATCACAATAACACAATCACACAATCACGATCACACAATCACGATACCACAATCACGATCACACAATCACGATCACACAATCACGATCACACAATCACGATCACACAATCACAGTCACACAATCACAGTCACACAATCACAATCACACAATCTCAATCACAATCACGATCACACAAACAGGATCACACAATCACGATCACACAATCACGAGCACACAATCACGATCACACAATCACGATCACACAATCACACAGTCACAATCCCACAATCACGATCACACAATCACGATCACACAATCACGATCACACAATCACGATCACACAATCACGATCACACAATCACGATCACACAATCACAATCACACAATCACAATCACACAATCACAATCACACAATCACAATCACACAATCACAATCACACAATCACAATCACACAATCACAATCACACAATCACAATCACACAATCACAATCACACAATCACAATCACACAATCACGATCACACAATCACGAGCACACAATCATGATCACACAAACACGATCGCACAATCACGATCACACAATCACGGCCACACAATCACGATCACACAATCACGATCACACAATCACACAGTCACAATCCCACAATCACGATCACACAATCACGATCACACAACCACGATCACACAATCACGATCACACAATCTCAATCACAATCACGATCACACAAACAGGATCACACAATCACGATCACACAATGACGAGCACACAATCATGATCACACAAACACGATCGCACAATCACGATCACACAATCACGGCCACACAATCACGATCACACAATCACGATCACACAATCACGATCACACAATCACACAGTCACAATCCCACAATCACGATCACACAATCACGATCACACAATCACGATCACACAATCACGATCACACAATCACGATCACACAATCACAGTCACACAATCTCAATCACACAATCTCAATCACAATCACGATCACACAAACAGGATCACACAATCACGATCACACAATCACGAGCACACAATCATGATCACACAAACACGATCGCACAATCACGATCACACAATGACGGCCACACAATCACGATCACACAATCACGATCACACAATCACGATCACACAATCACACAGTCACAATCCCACAATCACGATCACACAAACACGATCACACAGTCACGATCACACAATCACAATCACACAATCACACAATCACACAGTCACAATCCCACAATCACGATCACACAATCACGATCACACAGTCAGGATCACACAATCGCAATCACACAATCACAATCACACAAACACAATCACACAATCACACAATCACGACCACACAATCACGATCACACAATCACAATCACACTGTCACACAGTCACAATCCCACAATCACGATCACACAATCACGATCACACAATCACGATCACACAATCACAATCACACAATCAGAATCACACAATCACAATAACACAATCACACAATCACGATCACACAATCACGATACCACAATCACGATCACACAATCACGATCACACAATCACGATCACACAATCACGATCACACAATCACGATCACACAATCACGATCACACAATCACGATCACACAATCACGATCACACAATCACGATCACACAATCACAATCACACAATCGCAATCACACAATCACAATCACACAATCACAATCACACAATCACAAGCACACAATCACAATCACACAATCACAATCACACAATCACAATCACACAGTCACAATCACTCAATCACATAGTCACAATTCCATAACCACAAACCCACAATCACGATCACACAAACACGATCACACAGTCACGATCACACAATCACAATCACACAATCACACAATCACACAGTCACAGTCACACAATCACGATCACACAATCACGATCACACAATCACGATCACACAATCACGATCACACAATCACGATCGCACAATCACGATCACACAACCACGATCACTCAATGATGATCACACAATCACACAATCACAATCCCACAATCACAGTCACACAATCACAGTCACACAATCACAATCACACAATCACAATCACACAATCACAATCACACAATCACAATCACACAATCACAATCACACAATCACAATCACACAATCACAATCACACAATCACAATCACACAATCACAATCACACAATCACAGTCACAGTCACAATCACAATCACAATCACAATCAGACAATCACAATCACACAATCACAATCACACAATCACAATCACACAATCACAATCACACAATCACAATCACACAATCACAATCACACAATCACAATCACACAATCACAATCACACAATCACAATCACACAATCACAATCACACAATCACAATCACACAATCACAATCACACAATCACAATCACACAATCACAATCACACAATCACACAGTCACGAACCCACAATCACGATCACACAAATACGATCACACAGTCACGATCACACAATCACAATCACACAATCACAACCACACACTCGCAATCACACAATCACAATCACACAATCACAATCACACAATCACAATCACACAATCACAATCACACAATCACAATCACACAATCACAATCACACAATCACAATCACACAATCACAATCGCACAATCACAATCGCGCAATCACAATCGCGCAATCACAATCGCGCAATCACAATCGCGCAATCACAATCGCGCAATCACAATCGCGCAATCACAATCGCGCAATCACAATCGCGCAATCACAATCGCGCAATCACAATCGCGCAATCACAATCGCGCAATCACAATCGCGCAATCACAATCGCGCAATCACAATCGCACAATCACAATCACACAATCACAATCACACAATCACAATCACACAATCACAATCACACAATCACAATCACACAATCACACAATCACAATCACACAATCACAATCACACAATCACAGTCACACAATCACAATCACACAATCACAGTCACACAATCACAGTCACACAATCACAGTCACACAATCACAATCACACAATCACAATCACACAATCACAATCACACAGTCACAATCACTCAATCACATAGTCACAATCCCATAATCACAAACCCACAATCACGATCACACAAACACGATCACACAGTCACGATCACACAATCACAATCATACAATCACACAATCACACAGTCACAATCCCACAATCACGATCACACAATCACGATCACACAGTCAGGATCACACAATCGCAATCACACAATCACAATCACACAAACACAATCACACAATCACACAATCACGACCACACAATCACGATCACACAATCACAATCACACTGTCACACAGTCACAATCACACAGTCACACAATCACAATCACAATCGCACAATCATGATCACACAATCACGATCACACAGTCACGATCACACAATCACAATCACGCAATCACAATCACACAATCACAATAACACAATCACAATCACGATCACACAATCACACAATCACACAGTCACAATCCCACAATCACGATCACACAATCACGATCACACAGTCACGATCACACAATCACAATCACACGATCAGAATCACACAATCACAATAACACAATCACACAATCACGATCACACAATCACGATCACACAATCACGATCACGCAATCACTATCACACAATCACTATCACACAATCACGATCACACAATCACACAATCACAATCCCACAATCACAATCACACAATCACAGTCACACAATCACAATCACACAACCACAATCACACAATCACACAGTCACAATCACAATCACAATCACACAATCACACAGTCACAATCCCACAATTGCGATCACACAATCACGATCACACAATCACGATCGCACAATCACGATCACACAATCACGATCACTCAATGATGATCACACAATCACACAATCACAATCCCACAATCACAGTCACACAATCACAGTCACACAATCACAATCACACAATCACAATCACACAATCACAATCACACAATCACAATCACACAATCACAATCACACAATCACAATCACACAATCACAATCACACAATCACAATCATACAATCACAATCACAATCACATAATCGCAATCACACAATCACAATCACGATCACACAATCACACAGTCACAATCCCACAATCACGATCACACAATCACGATCACACAGTCACGATCACACAATCACAATCACACAATCAGAATCACACAATCACAATAACACAATCACACAATCACGATCACACAATCACGATCACACAATCACGATCACACAATCACGATCACACAATCACGATCACACAATCACGATCACACAATCACAGTCACACAATCACAGTCACACAATCACAATCACACAATCTCAATCACAATCACGATCACACAAACAGGATCACACAATCACGATCACACAATCACGAGCACACAATCACGATCACACAAACACGATCGCAAAATCACGATCACACAATCACGGCCACACAATCACGATCACACAATCACGATCACACAATCACACAAACACAATCACACAATCACACAATCACGACCACACAATCACGATCACACAATCACAATCACACTGTCACACAGTCACACAATCACAATCACAATCGCACAATCATGATCACACAATCACGATCACACAGTCACGATCACACAATCACAATCACGCAATCACAATCACACAATCACAATAACACAATCACAATCACGATCACACAATCACACAGTCACAATCCCACAATCACGATCACACAATCACGATCACACAGTCACGATCACACAATCACAATCACACGATCAGAATCACACAATCACAATAACACAATCACACAATCACGATCACACAATCACGATCACACAATCACGATCACGCAATCACTATCACACAATCACTATCACACAATCACGATCACACAATCACACAATCACAATCCCACAATCACAATCACACAATCACAGTCACACAATCACAATCACACAACCACAATCACACAATCACAATCACACAATCACAATCACACAATCACAATCACACAATCACAATCACACAATCACAATCACATAATCACAATCACACAATCACAATCGCACAATCACAATCGCACAATCACAATCGCACAATCACAATCACACAATCACAATCACACAATCACAATCACACAATCACAATCACACAATCACAATCACACAATCACAATCACACAATCACAATCACACAATCACAATCACACAATCACAATCACACAATCACAATCACACAGTCACAATCACTCAATCACATAGTCACAATCCCATAATCACAATCCCACAATCACGATCACACAGTCACAATCCCACAATCGTAGTCACACAATCACAATCACACAATCACAATCACACAATCACACAGTCACAAACCAACAATCACGATCACACAAACACGATCACACAGTCACGATCACACAATCGCACAATCACAATCCCACAATCACAATCCCACAATCACAGTCACACTATCACAATCACACAATCACAATCACACAATCACAATCACACAATCACAATCACACAATCATAATCACACAATCACAATCACACAATCACAATCACACAATCACAATCACACAATCACAATCACACAATCACAATCACACAATCACAATCACACAATCACAATCACACAATCACAATCACACAATCACAATCACACAATCACAATCACACAATCACAATCACACAATCACAATCACACAATCACAATCACACAATCACAATCACACAATCACAATCACACAATCACAATCACACAATCACAATCACACAATCACAATCACACAATCACAATCACACAATCACAATCACACAATCACAATCACACAATCACAATCACACAATCACAATCACACAATCACAATCACACAATCACAATCACACAATCACAATCACACAATCACAATCACACAATCACAATCACACAATCACAATCACACAATCACAATCACACAATCACAATCACACAATCACAATCACACAATCACAATCACACAATCACAATCACACAATCACAATCACACAATCACAATCACACAATCACAATCACACAATCACAATCACACAATCACAATCACACAATCACAATCACACAATCACAATCACACAATCACAATCACACAATCACAATCACACAATCACACAGTCACAAACCCACAATCACGATCACACAAACACGATCACACAGTCACGATCACACAATCACAATCACACAATCACACAGTCACAATCCCACAATCACGATCACACAATCACGATCACACAGTCAGGATCACACAATCGCAATCACACAATCACAATCACACAAACACAATCACACAATCACGACCACACAATCACGATCACACAATCACAATCACACTGTCACCCAGTCACAATCACACAGTCACACAATCACAATCACAATCGCACAATCACGATCACACAATCACGATCACACAGTCACGATCAGACAATCACAATCACGCAATCACAATCACGATCACACAATCACACAGTCACAATCCCACAATCACGATCACACAATCACGATCACACAGTCACGATCACACAATCACAATCACACAATCAGAATCACACAATCACACAATCACAATCACACAATCACAACCACACAATCACAATCACACAATCACAATCACACAATCACAATCACACAATCACAATCACACAATCACACAATCACAATCACACAATCACAATCACACAATCACAATCACACAATCACAATCACACAATCACAATCACACAATCACAATCACACAATAACAATCACACAATCACAATCACACAATCACAATCACACAATCACAATCACACAATCACAATCACACAATCACAATCACACAATCACAATCACACAATCACAATCACACAATCACAATCACACAATCACACAATCAGAATCAGAATGACAATCACACAATCACAATGATACAATCACAGTGACACAATCACAATGACGCAATCACAATCACGATCACACAATCACACAATCACAATCCCACAATCACAGTCACACAATCACAGTGGCACAATCACAATCACACAATCACAATCACACAATCACAATCACACAATCACAATCACACAATCACAATCACACAATCGCAATCACACAATCACAATCACACAAACACAATCACACAATCACGACCACACAATCACGACCACACAATCACGATCACACAATCACAATCACAATCACGATCACACAAACAAGATCACACAATCACGATCACACAATCACGATCACACAATCACGATCACACAATCACACAGTCACAATACCAAAATCACGATCACACAATCACGATCACACAATCACGATCACACAATCAGAATCACACAATCACAATAACACAATCACACAATCACGATCACACAATCACGATCACACAATCACGATCACACAATCACGATCACACAATCACGATCACACAATCACAATCACACAATCACAATCACACAATCACAATCACACAATCACAATCGCACAATCACAATCGCACAATCACAATCACACAATCACAATCACACAATCACAATCACACAATCACAATCACACAATCACAATCACACAATCACAATCACACAATCACGATCACACAATCACAATCACACCATCACAATCACACAATCACAATCACACAATCACAATCACACAATCACACAGTCACAATCCCACAATCACGATCACACAATCACGATCACACAGTCAGGATCACACAATCGCAATCACACAATCACAATCACACAAACACAATCACACAATCACACAATCACGACCACACAATCACGATCACACAATCACAATCACACTGTCACACAGTCACAATCCCACAATCACGATCACACAATCACGATCACACAATCACGATCACACAATCACAATCACACAATCAGAATCACACAATCACAATAACACAATCACACAATCACGATCACACAATCACGATCACACAATCACGATCGCACAATCACGATCACACAATCACGATCACACAATCACGATCACACAATCACAGTCACACAATCACAGTCACACAATCACAATCACACAATCTCAATCACAATCACGATCACACAAACAGGATCACACAATCACGATCACACAATGACGAGCACACAATCATGATCACACAAACACGATCGCACAATCACGATCACACAATCACGGCCACACAATCACGATCACACAATCACGATCACACAATCACGATCACACAATCACACAGTCACAATCCCACAATCACGATCACACAATCACGATCACACAATCACGATCACACAATCACGATCGCACAATCACGATCACACAATCACGATCACACAATCACGATCACACAATCACAGTCACACAATCACAGTCACAAAATCACAATCACACAATCTCAATCACAATCACGATCACACAAACAGGATCACACAATCACGATCACACAATGACGAGCACACAATCATGATCACACAAACACGATCGCACAATCACGATCACACAATCACGGCCACACAATCACGATCACACAATCACGATCACACAATCACGATCACACAATCACACAGTCACAATCCCACAATCACGATCACACAATCACGATCACACAATCACGATCATACAATCACGATCACACAATCACGATCACACAATCACAGTCACACAATCACAATCACACAATCTCAATCACAATCACGATCACACAAACAGGATCACACAATCACGATCACACAATCACGATCACACAATCACACAGTCACAATCCCACTAACACGATCACACAAACACGATCACACAGTCACGATCACACAATCACAATCACACAATCACACAATCACACAGTCACAATCCCACAATCACGATCACACAATCACGATCACACAGTCAGGATCACACAATCGCAATCACACAATCACAATCACACAAACACAATCACACAATCACACAATCACGACCACACAATCACGATCACACAATCACAATCACACTGTCACACAGTCACAATCCCACAATCACGATCACACAATCACGATCACACAATCACGATCACACAATCACAATCACACAATCAGAATCACACAATCACAATAACACAATCACACAATCACGATCACACAATCACGATACCACAATCACGATCACACAATCACGATCACACAATCACGATCACACAATCACGATCACACAATCACGATCACACAATCACAGTCACACAATCACAATCACACAATCACAATCACACAATCACAATCACACAATCACAATCACACAATCACAATCACACAATCACAATCACACAATCACAATCACACAATCACAATCACACAATCACAATCACACAATCACAATCACACAATCACAATCACACAATCACAATCACACAATCACAATCACACAATCACAATCACACAATCACAATCACACAATCACAATCACACAATCACAATCACACAATCACAATCACACAATCACAATCACACAATCACAATCACACAATCACAATCACACAATCACAATCACACAATCACAATCACACAATCACAATCACACAATCACAATCACACAATCACAATCACACAATCACAATCACACAATCACAATCACACAATCACAATCACACAATCACAATCACACAATCACAATCACACAATCACAATCACACAATCACAATCACACAATCACAATCACACAATCACAATCACACAATCACAATCACACAATCACAATCACACAATCACAATCACACAATCACAATCACACAATCACAATCACACAATCACAATCACACAATCACAATCACACAATCACAATCACACAATCACAATCACACAATCACAATCACACAATCACAATCACACAATCACAATCACACAATCACAATCACACAATCACAATCACACAATCACAATCACACAATCACAATCACACAATCACAATCACACAATCACAATCACACAATCACAATCACACAATCACAATCACACAATCACAATCACACAATCACAATCACACAATCACAATCACACAATCACAATCACACAATCACAATCACACAATCACAATCACACAATCACAATCACACAATCACGATCACACAATCACGATCACACAATCACACAGTCACAATCCCACAATCACGATCACACAAACACGATCACACAGTCACGATCACACAATCACAATCACACAATCACACAATCACACAGTCACAATCCCACAATCACGATCACACAATCACGATCACACAGTCAGGATCACACAATCGCAATCACACAATCACAATCACACAAACACAATCACACAATCACACAATCACGACCACACAATCACGATCACACAATCACAATCACACTGTCACACAGTCACAATCCCACAATCACGATCACACAATCACGATCACACAATCACGATCACACAATCACAATCACACAATCAGAATCACACAATCACAATAACACAATCACACAATCACGATCACACAATCACGATACCACAATCACGATCACACAATCACGATCACACAATCACGATCACACAATCACGATCACACAATCACAGTCACACAATCACAGTCACACAATCACAATCACACAATCTCAATCACAATCACGATCACACAA
Source organism: Megachile rotundata (assembly GCF_050947335.1). NCBI lineage: Eukaryota > Metazoa > Arthropoda > Insecta > Hymenoptera > Megachilidae > Megachile > Megachile rotundata. Next base: position 440,486 of record NW_027473382.1, on the reverse strand, counting down.
ACAGGATCACACAATCAGGATCACACAATCACGAGCACACAATCATGATCACACAAACACGATCGCACAATCACGATCACACAATCACGGCCACACAATCACGATCACACAATCACGATCACACAATCACGATCACACAATCACGATCACACAATCACGATCACACAATCACACAGTCACAATCCCACAATCACGATCACACAATCACGATCACACAATCACGATCACACAATCACGATCACACAATCAGGATCACACAATCACGATCACACAATCACGATCACACAATCACAATCACACAATCACAATCACACAATCACAATCACACAATCACAATCACACAATCACAATCACACAATCACAATCACACAATCACAATCACACAATCACAATCACACAATCACGATCACACAATCACGATCACACAATCACGATCACACAATCACGATCACACAATCACGATCACACAATCACGATCACACAATCACGATCACACAATCACGATCACACAATCACGATCACACAATCACGATCACACAATCATGATCACACAATCACAATCACACAATCACAATCACACAATCACAATCACACAATCACAAGCACACAATCACAATCACACAATCACAATCACACAATCACAATCACACAGTCACAATCACTCAATCACATAGTCACAATTCCATAACCACAAACCCACAATCACGATCACACAAACACGATCACACAGTCACGATCACACAATCACAATCACACAATCACACAATCACACAGTCACAGTCACACAATCACGATCACACAATCACGATCACACAATCACGATCACACAATCACGATCACACAATCACGATCGCACAATCACGATCACACAACCACGATCACTCAATGATGATCACACAATCACACAATCACAATCCCACAATCACAGTCACACAATCACAGTCACACAATCACAATCACACAATCACAATCACACAATCACAATCACACAATCACAATCACACAATCACAATCACACAATCACAATCACACAATCACAATCACACAATCACAATCACACAATCACAATCACACAATCACAATCACAGTCACAATCACAATCACAATCACAATCAGACAATCACAATCAGACAATCACAATCACACAATCACAATCACACAATCACAATCACACAATCACAATCACACAATCACAATCACACAATCACAATCACACAATCACAATCACACAATCACAATCACACAATCACAATCACACAATCACAATCACACAATCACAATCACACAATCACAATCACACAATCACAATCACACAATCACAATCACACAATCACACAGTCACGAACCCACAATCACGATCACACAAATACGATCACACAGTCACGATCACACAATCACAATCACACAATCACAACCACACACTCGCAATCCCACAATCACGATCACACAATCACGATCACACAATCACGATCACACAATCACGATCACACAATCAGGATCACACAATCACGATCACACAATCACGATCACACAATCACAATCACACAATCACAATCACAATCACACAATCACAATCACACAATCACAATCACACAATCACAATCACACAATCACAATCACACAATCACAATCACACAATCACGATCACACAATCACGATCACACAATCACGATCACACAATCACGATCACACAATCACGATCACACAATCACGATCACACAATCACGATCACACAATCACGATCACACAATCACGATCACACAATCACGATCACACAATCACGATCACACAATCACGATCACACAATCACGATCACACAATCACGATCACACAATCACGATCACACAATCACAATCACACAATCACAATCACACAATCACAATCACACAGTCACAATCACACAATCACAAGCACACAATCACAATCACACAATCACAATCACACAATCACAATCACACAATCACAATCACACAGTCACAATCACTCAATCACATAGTCACAATTCCATAACCACAAACCCACAATCACGATCACACAAACACGATCACACAGTCACGATCACACAATCACAATCACACAATCACACAATCACACAGTCACAGTCACACAATCACGATCACACAATCACGATCACACAATCACGATCACACAATCACGATCACACAATCCCGATCGCACAATCACGATCACACAACCACGATCACTCAATGATGATCACACAATCACACAATCACAATCCCACAATCACAGTCACACAATCACAGTCACACAATCACAATCACACAATCACAATCACACAATCACAATCACACAATCACAATCACACAATCACAATCACACAATCACAATCACACAATCACAATCACACAATCACAATCACACAATCACAATCACAGTCACAATCACAATCACAATCACAATCAGACAATCACAATCACACAATCACAATCACACAATCACAATCACACAATCACAATCACACAATCACAATCACACAATCACAATCACACAATCACAATCACACAATCACAATCACACAATCACAATCACACAATCACAATCACACAATCACAATCACACAATCACAATCACACAATCACAATCACACAATCACAATCACACAATCACACAGTCACGAACCCACAATCACGATCACACAAATACGATCACACAGTCACGATCACACAATCACAATCACACAATCACAACCACACACTCGCAATCACACAATCACAATCACACAATCACAATCACACAATCACAATCACACAATCACAATCACACAATCACAATCACACAATCACAATCACACAATCACAATCACACAATCACAGTCACACAATCACAATCACACAATCACAATCACACAATCACAATCACACAATCACAATCACACAATCACAATCACACAATCACAATCACACAATCACACAATCACAATCACACAATCACACAATCACAATCGCGCAATCACAATCGCGCAATCACAATCGCGCAATCACAATCGCGCAATCACAATCGCGCAATCACAATCGCGCAATCACAATCGCGCAATCACAATCGAGCAATCACAACCGCGCAATCACAACCGCGCAATCACAATCGCGCAATCACAATCGCGCAATCACAATCGCGCAATCACAATCGCGCAATCACAATCGCACAATCACAATCGCACAATCACAATCGCACAATCACAATCGCACAATCACAATCGCACAATCACAATCGCACAATCACAGTCGCACAATCACAATCGCACAATCACAATCGCACAATCACAATCGCACAATCACAATCGCACAATCACAATCGCACAATCAAAATCGCACAATCACAATCGCACAATCACAATCACACAATCACAATCACACAATCACAATCACACAATCACAATCACACAATCACAATCACACAATCACACAATCACAATCACACAATCACAATCACACAATCACAGTCACACAATCACAATCACACAATCACAATCACACAATCACAATCACACAATCACAGTCACACAATCACAGTCACACAATCACAATCACACAATCACAATCACACAATCACAATCACACAGTCACAATCACTCAATCACATAGTCACAATCCCATAATCACAAACCCACAATCACGATCACACAAACACGATCACACAGTCACGATCACACAATCACAATCATACAATCACACAATCACACAGTCACAATCCCACAATCACGATCACACAATCACGATCACACAGTCAGGATCACACAATCGCAATCACACAATCACAATCACACAAACACAATCACACAATCACACAATCACGACCACACAATCACGATCACACAATCACAATCACACTGTCACACAGTCACAATCACACAGTCACACAATCACAATCACAATCGCACAATCATGATCACACAATCACGATCACACAGTCACGATCACACAATCACAATCACGCAATCACAATCACACAATCACAATAACACAATCACAATCACGATCACACAATCACACAGTCACAATCCCACAATCACGATCACACAATCACGATCACACAGTCACGATCACACAATCACAATCACACGATCAGAATCACACAATCACAATAACACAATCACACAATCACGATCACACAATCACGATCACACAATCACGATCACGCAATCACTATCACACAATCACTATCACACAATCACGATCACACAATCACACAATCACAATCCCACAATCACAATCACACAATCACAGTCACACAATCACAATCACACAACCACAATCACACAATCACACAGTCACAATCACAATCACAATCACACAATCACACAGTCACAATCCCACAATTGCGATCACACAATCACGATCACACAATCACGATCGCACAATCACGATCACACAATCACGATCACTCAATGATGATCACACAATCACACAATCACAATCCCACAATCACAGTCACACAATCACAGTCACACAATCACAATCACACAATCACAATCACACAATCACAATCACACAATCACAATCACACAATCACAATCACACAATCACAATCACACAATCACAATCACACACTCACAATCATACAATCACAATCACAATCACATAATCGCAATCACACAATCACAATCACGATCACACAATCACACAGTCACAATCCCACAATCACGATCACACAATCACGATCACACAGTCACGATCACACAATCACAATCACACAATCAGAATCACACAATCACAATAACACAATCACACAATCACGATCACACAATCACGATCACACAATCACAATCACACTGTCACACAGTCACAATCCCACAATCACGATCACACAATCACGATCACACAATCACGATCACACAATCACGATCACACAATCACAATCACACAATCAGAATCACACAATCACAATAACACAATCACACAATCACGATCACACAATCACGATACCACAATCACGATCACACAATCACGATCACACAATCACGATCACACAATCACGATCACACAATCACAGTCACACAATCACAGTCACACAATCACAATCACACAATCTCAATCACAATCACGATCACACAAACAGGATCACACAATCACGATCACACAATCACGAGCACACAATCATGATCACACAAACACGATCGCACAATCACGATCACACAATCACGGCCACACAATCACGATCACACAATCACGATCACACAATCACGATCACACAATCACGATCACACAATCACGATCACACAATCACACAGTCACAATCCCATAATCACGATCACACAATCACGATCACACAATCACGATCACACAATCACGATCACACAATCAGGATCACACAATCACGATCACACAATCACGATCACACAATCACAATCACACAATCACAATCACACAATCACAATCACACAATCACAATCACACAATCACAATCACACAATCACAATCACACAATCACAATCACACAATCACAATCACACAATCACAATCACACAATCACAATCACACAATCACAATCACACAATCACGATCACACAATCACGATCACACAATCACGATCACACAATCACGATCACACAATCACGATCACACAATCACGATCACACAATCACGATCACACAATCACGATCACACAATCACGATCACACAATCACGATCACACAATCACGATCACACAATCACAATCACACAATCACAATCACACAATCACAATCACACAATCACAATCACACAATCACAAGCACACAATCACAATCACACAATCACAATCACACAATCACAATCACACAGTCACAATCACTCAATCACATAGTCACAATTCCATAACCACAAACCCACAATCACGATCACACAAACACGATCACACAGTCACGATCACACAATCACAATCACACAATCACACAATCACACAGTCACAGTCACACAATCACGATCACACAATCACGATCACACAATCACGATCACACAATCACGATCACACAATCACGATCGCACAATCACGATCACACAACCACGATCACTCAATGATGATCACACAATCACACAATCACAATCCCACAATCACAGTCACACAATCACAGTCACACAATCACAATCACACAATCACAATCACACAATCACAATCACACAATCACAATCACACAATCACAATCACACAATCACAATCACACAATCACAATCACACAATCACAATCACACAATCACAATCACACAATCACAATCACAGTCACAATCACAATCACAATCACAATCAGACAATCACAATCACACAATCACAATCACACAATCACAATCACACAATCACAATCACACAATCACAATCACACAATCACAATCACACAATCACAATCACACAATCACAATCACACAATCACAATCACACAATCACAATCACACAATCACAATCACACAATCACAATCACACAATCACAATCACACAATCACAATCACACAATCACAATCACACAATCACACAGTCACGAACCCACAATCACGATCACACAAATACGATCACACAGTCACGATCACACAATCACAATCACACAATCACAATCGCACAATCACAATCACACAATCACAATCACACAATCACAATCACACAATCACAATCACACAATCACAATCACACAATCACAATCACACAATCACGATCACACAATCACAATCACACCATCACAATCACACAATCACAATCACACAATCACAATCACACAATCACAATCACACAATCACACAGTCACAATCCCACAATCACGATCACACAATCACGATCACACAGTCAGGATCACACAATCGCAATCACACAATCACAATCACACAAACACAATCACACAATCACACAATCACGACCACACAATCACGATCACACAATCACAATCACACTGTCACACAGTCACAATCCCACAATCACGATCACACAATCACGATCACACAATCACGATCACACAATCACAATCACACAATCAGAATCACACAATCACAATAACACAATCACACAATCACGATCACACAATCACGATCACACAATCACGATCGCACAATCACGATCACACAATCACGATCACACAATCACGATCACACAATCACAGTCACACAATCACAGTCACACAATCACAATCACACAATCTCAATCACAATCACGATCACACAAACAGGATCACACAATCACGATCACACAATGACGAGCACACAATCATGATCACACAAACACGATCGCACAATCACGATCACACAATCACGGCCACACAATCACGATCACACAATCACGATCACACAATCACGATCACACAATCACACAGTCACAATCCCACAATCACGATCACACAATCACGATCACACAATCACGATCACACAATCACGATCGCACAATCACGATCACACAATCACGATCACACAATCACGATCACACAATCACAGTCACACAATCACAGTCACAAAATCACAATCACACAATCTCAATCACAATCACGATCACACAAACAGGATCACACAATCACGATCACACAATGACGAGCACACAATCATGATCACACAAACACGATCGCACAATCACGATCACACAATCATGGCCACACAATCACGATCACACAATCACGATCACACAATCACGATCACACAATCACACAGTCACAATCCCACAATCACGATCACACAATCACGATCACACAATCACGATCACACAATCACGATCACACAATCACGATCACACAATCACAGTCACACAATCACAATCACACAATCTCAATCACAATCACGATCACACAAACAGGATCACACAATCACGATCACACAATCACGAGCACACAATCATGATCACACAAACACGATCGCACAATCACGATCACACAATGACGGCCACACAATCACTATCACACAATCACGATCGCACAATCACGATCACACAATCACACAGTCACAATCCCACTAACACGATCACACAAACACGATCACACAGTCACGATCACACAATCACAATCACACAATCACACAATCACACAGTCACAATCCCACAATCACGATCACACAATCACGATCACACAGTCAGGATCACACAATCGCAATCACACAATCACAATCACACAAACACAATCACACAATCACACAATCACGACCACACAATCACGATCACACAATCACAATCACACTGTCACACAGTCACAATCCCACAATCACGATCACACAATCACGATCACACAATCACGATCACACAATCACAATCACACAATCAGAATCACACAATCACAATAACACAATCACACAATCACGATCACACAATCACGATACCACAATCACGATCACACAATCACGATCACACAATCACGATCACACAATCACGATCACACAATCACGATCACACAATCACGATCACACAATCACGATCACACAATCACGATCACACAATCACGATCACACAATCACGATCACACAATCACAGTCACACAATCACAGTCACACAATCACAATCACACAATCACAATCACACAATCACAATCACACAATCACAATCACACAATCACAATCACACAATCACAATCACACAATCACAATCACACAATCACAATCACACAATCACAATCACACAATCACAATCACACAATCACAATCACACAATCACAATCACACAATCACAATCACACAATCACAATCACACAATCACAATCACACAATCACAATCACACAATCACAATCACACAATCACAATCACACAATCACAATCACACAATCACAATCACACAATCACAATCACACAATCACAATCACACAATCACAATCACACAATCACAATCACACAATCACAATCACACAATCACAATCACACAATCACAATCACACAATCACAATCACACAATCACAATCACACAATCACAATCACACAATCACAATCACACAATCACAATCACACAATCACAATCACACAATCACAATCACACAATCACAATCACACAATCACAATCACACAATCACAATCACACAATCACAATCACACAATCACAATCACACAATCACAATCACACAATCACAATCACACAATCACAATCACACAATCACAATCACACAATCACAATCACACAATCACAATCACACAATCACAATCACACAATCACAATCACACAATCACAATCACACAATCACAATCACACAATCACAATCACACAATCACAATCACACAATCACGATCACACAATCACGATCACACAATCACGATCACACAATCACGATCACACAATCACGATCACACAATCACGATCACACAATCACACAGTCACAATCCCACAATCACGATCACACAAACACGATCACACAGTCACGATCACACAATCACAATCACACAATCACACAATCACACAGTCACAATCCCACAATCACGATCACACAATCACGATCACACAGTCAGGATCACACAATCGCAATCACACAATCACAATCACACAAACACAATCACACAATCACACAATCACGACCACACAATCACGATCACACAATCACAATCACACTGTCACACAGTCACAATCCCACAATCACGATCACACAATCACGATCACACAATCACGATCACACAATCACAATCACACAATCAGAATCACACAATCACAATAACACAATCACACAATCACGATCACACAATCACGATACCACAATCACGATCACACAATCACGATCACACAATCACGATCACACAATCACGATCACACAATCACAGTCACACAATCACAGTCACACAATCACAATCACACAATCTCAATCACAATCACGATCACACAAACAGGATCACACAATCACGATCACACAATCACGAGCACACAATCATGATCACACAAACACGATCGCACAATCACGATCACACAATCACGGCCACACAATCACGATCACACAATCACGATCACACAATCACGATCACACAATCACACAGTCACAATCCCACAATCACGATCACACAATCACGATCACACAATCACGATCACACAATCACGATCACACAATCACGATCACACAATCTCAATCACAATCACGATCACACAAACAGGATCACACAATCACGATCACACAATGACGAGCACACAATCATGATCACACAAACACGATCGCACAATCACGATCACACAATCACGGCCACACAATCACGATCACACAATCACGATCACACAATCACGATCACACAATCACACAGTCACAATCCCACAATCACGATCACACAATCACGATCACACAATCACGATCACACAATCACGATCACACAATCACGATCACACAATCACAGTCACACAATCACAATCACACAATCTCAATCACAATCACGATCACACAAACAGGATCACACAATCACGATCACACAATCACGAGCACACAATCATGATCACACAAACACGATCGCACAATCACGATCACACAATGACGGCCACACAATCACGATCACACAATCACGATCACACAATCACGATCACACAATCACACAGTCACAATCCCACAATCACGATCACACAAACACGATCACACAGTCACGATCACACAATCACAATCACACAATCACACAATCACACAGTCAGAATCCCACAATCACGATCACACAATCACGATCACACAGTCAGGATCACACAATCGCAATCACACAATCACAATCACACAAACACAATCACACAATCACACAATCACGGCCACACAATCACGATCACACAATCACAATCACACTGTCACACAGTCACAATCCCACAATCACGATCACGCAATCACGATCACACAATCACGATCACACAATCACAATCACACAATCAGAATCACACAATCACAATAACACAATCACACAATCACGATCACACAATCACGATACCACAATCACGATCACACAATCACGATCACACAATCACGATCACACAATCACGATCACACAATCACAGTCACACAATCACAGTCACACAATCACAATCACACAATCTCAATCACAATCACGATCACACAAACAGGATCACACAATCACGATCACACAATCACGAGCACACAATCATGATCACACAAACACGATCGCACAATCACGATCACACAATCACGGCCACACAATCACGATCACACAATCACGATCACACAATCACGATCACACAATCACGATCACACAATCACGATCACACAATCACACAGTCACAATCCCACAATCACGATCACACAATCACGATCACACAATCACGATCACACAATCACGATCACACAATCAGGATCACACAATCACGATCACACAATCACGATCACACAATCACAATCACACAATCACAATCACACAATCACAATCACACAATCACAATCACACAATCACAATCACACAATCACAATCACACAATCACAATCACACAATCACAATCACACAATCACAATCACACAATCACGATCACACAATCACGATCACACAATCACGATCACACAATCACGATCACACAATCACGATCACACAATCACGATCACACAATCACGATCACACAATCACGATCACACAATCACGATCACACAATCACGATCACACAATCACAATCACACAATCACAATCACACAATCACAATCACACAATCACAATCACACAATCACAAGCACACAATCACAATCACACAATCACAATCACACAGTCACAATCACTCAATCACATAGTCACAATTCCATAACCACAAACCCACAATCACGATCACACAAACACGATCACACAGTCACGATCACACAATCACAATCACACAATCACACAATCACACAGTCACAGTCACACAATCACGATCACACAATCACGATCACACAATCACGATCACACAATCACGATCACACAATCACGATCGCACAATCACGATCACACAACCACGATCACTCAATGATGATCACACAATCACACAATCACAATCCCACAATCACAGTCACACAATCACAGTCACACAATCACAATCACACAATCACAATCACACAATCACAATCACACAATCACAATCACACAATCACAATCACACAATCACAATCACACAATCACAATCACACAATCACAATCACACAATCACAATCACACAATCACAATCACACAATCACAATCACAGTCACAATCACAATCACAATCACAATCAGACAATCACAATCACACAATCACAATCACACAATCACAATCACACAATCACAATCACACAATCACAATCACACAATCACAATCACACAATCACAATCACACAATCACAATCACACAATCACAATCACACAATCACAATCACACAATCACAATCACACAATCACAATCACACAATCACAATCACACAATCACAATCACACAATCACAATCACACAATCACAATCACACAATCACAATCACACAATCACACAGTCACGAACCCACAATCACGATCACACAAATACGATCACACAGTCACGATCACACAATCACAATCACACAATCACAACCACACACTCGCAATCACACAATCACAATCACACAATCACAATCACACAATCACAATCACACAATCACAATCACACAATCACAATCACACAATCACAATCACACAATCACAATCACACAATCACAATCACACAATCACAATCACACAATCACAATCACACAATCACAATCACACAATCACAATCACACAATCACAATGACACAATCACAATCACACAATCACGATCACACAATCACGATCACACAATCACGATCACACAATCACGATCACACAATCACACAGTCACAATCCCACAATCACGATCACACAAACACGATCACACAGTCACGATCACACAATCACAATCACACAATCACACAATCACACAGTCACAATCCCACAATCACGATCACACAATCACGATCACACAGTCAGGATCACACAATCGCAATCACACAATCACAATCACACAAACACAATCACACAAACACAATCACACAATCACACAATCACGACCACACAATCACGATCACACAATCACAATCACACTGTCACACAGTCACAATCCCACAATCACGATCACACAATCACGATCACACAATCACGATCACACAATCACAATCACACAATCAGAATCACACAATCACAATAACACAATCACACAATCACGATCACACAATCACGATACCACAATCACGATCACACAATCACGATCACACAATCACGATCACACAATCACGATCACACAATCACAGTCACACAATCACAGTCACACAATCACAATCACACAATCTCAATCACAATCACGATCACACAAACAGGATCACACAATCACGATCACACAATCACGAGCACACAATCATGATCACACAAACACGATCGCACAATCACGATCACACAATCACGGCCACACAATCACGATCACACAATCACGATCACACAATCACGATCACACAATCACGATCACACAATCACGATCACACAATCACACAGTCACAATCCCACAATCACGATCACACAATCACGATCACACAATCACGATCACACAATCACGATCACACAATCAGGATCACACAATCACGATCACACAATCACGATCACACAATCACAATCACACAATCACAATCACACAATCACAATCACACAATCACAATCACACAATCACAATCACACAATCACAATCACACAATCACAATCACACAATCACAATCACACAATCACAATCACACAATCACAAGCACACAATCACAATCACACAATCACAATCACACAATCACAATCACACAGTCACAATCACTCAATCACATAGTCACAATTCCATAACCACAAACCCACAATCACGATCACACAAACACGATCACACAGTCACGATCACACAATCACAATCACACAATCACACAATCACACAGTCACAGTCACACAATCACGATCACACAATCACGATCACACAATCACGATCACACAATCACGATCACACAATCACGATCGCACAATCACGATCACACAACCACGATCACTCAATGATGATCACACAATCACACAATCACAATCCCACAATCACAGTCACACAATCACAGTCACACAATCACAATCACACAATCACAATCACACAATCACAATCACACAATCACAATCACACAATCACAATCACACAATCACAATCACACAATCACAATCACACAATCACAATCACACAATCACAATCACACAATCACAATCACACAATCACAATCACACAATCACAATCACAGTCACAATCACAATCACAATCACAATCAGACAATCACAATCACACAATCACAATCACACAATCACAATCACACAATCACAATCACACAATCACAATCACACAATCACAATCACACAATCACAATCACACAATCACAATCACACAATCACAATCACACAATCACAATCACACAATCACAATCACACAATCACAATCACACAATCACAATCACACAATCACAATCACACAATCACACAGTCACGAACCCACAATCACGATCACACAAATACGATCACACAGTCACGATCACACAATCACAATCACACAATCACAACCACACACTCGCAATCACACAATCACAATCACACAATCACAATCACACAATCACAATCACACAATCACAATCACACAATCACAATCACACAATCACAATCACACAATCACAATCACACAATCACAATCACACAATCACAATCACACAATCACAATCACACAATCACAATCACACAATCACAATCACACAATCACAATGACACAATCACAATCACACAATCACGATCACACAATCACGATCACACAATCACGATCACACAATCACGATCACACAATCACACAGTCACAATCCCACAATCACGATCACACAAACACGATCACACAGTCACGATCACACAATCACAATCACACAATCACACAATCACACAGTCACAATCCCACAATCACGATCACACAATCACGATCACACAGTCAGGATCACACAATCGCAATCACACAATCACAATCACACAAACACAATCACACAATCACACAATCACGACCACACAATCACGATCACACAATCACAATCACACTGTCACACAGTCACAATCCCACAATCACGATCACACAATCACGATCACACAATCACGATCACACAATCACAATCACACAATCAGAATCACACAATCACAATAACACAATCACACAATCACGATCACACAATCACGATACCACAATCACGATCACACAATCACGATCACACAATCACGATCACACAATCACGATCACACAATCACAGTCACACAATCACAGTCACACAATCACAATCACACAATCTCAATCACAATCACGATCACACAAACAGGATCACACAATCACGATCACACAATCACGAGCACACAATCATGATCACACAAACACGATCGCACAATCACGATCACACAATCACGGCCACACAATCACGATCACACAATCACGATCACACAATCACGATCACACAATCACACAGTCACAATCCCACAATCACGATCACACAATCACGATCACACAATCACGATCACACAATCACGATCACACAATCACGATCACTAAATCTCAATCACAATCACGATCACACAAACAGGATCACACAATCACGATCACACAATGACGAGCACATAATCATGATCACACAAACACGATCGCACAATCACGATCACACAATCACGGCCACACAATCACGATCACACAATCACGATCACACAATCACGATCACACAATCACACAGTCACAATCCCACAATCACGATCACACAATCACGATCACACAATCACGATCACACAATCACGATCACACAATCACGATCACACAATCACGATCACACAATCACAGTCACACAATCACAATCACACAATCTCAATCACAATCACGATCACACAAACAGGATCACACAATCACGATCACACAATCACGAGCACACAATCATGATCACACAAACACGATCGCACAATCACGATCACACAATGACGGCCACACAATCACGATCACACAATCACGATCACACAATCACGATCACACAATCACACAGTCACAATCCCACAATCACGATCACACAAACACGATCACACAGTCACGATCACACAATCACAATCACACAATCACACAATCACACAGTCACAATCCCACAATCACGATCACACAATCACGATCACACAGTCAGGATCACACAATCGCAATCACACAATCACAATCACACAAACACAATCACACAATCACACAATCACGGCCACACAATCACGATCACACAATCACAATCACACTGTCACACAGTCACAATCCCACAATCACGATCACACAATCACGATCACACAATCACGATCACACAATCACAATCACACAATCAGAATCACACAATCACAATAACACAATCACACAATCACGATCACACAATCACGATACCACAATCACGATCACACAATCACGATCACACAATCACGATCACACAATCACGATCACACAATCACAGTCACACAATCACAGTCACACAATCACAATCACACAATCTCAATCACAATCACGATCACACAAACAGGATCACACAATCACGATCACACAATCACGAGCACACAATCATGATCACACAAACACGATCGCACAATCACGATCACACAATCACGGCCACACAATCACGATCACACAATCACGATCACACAATCACGATCACACAATCACACAGTCACAATCCCACAATCACGATCACACAATCACGATCACACAATCACGATCACACAATCACGATCACACAATCAGGATCACACAATCACGATCACACAATCACGATCACACAATCACAATCACACAATCACAATCACACAATCACAATCACACAATCACAATCACACAATCACAATCACACAATCACAATCACACAATCACAATCACACAATCACAATCACACAATCACGATCACACAATCTCAATCACAATCACGATCACACAAACAGGATCACACAATCACGATCACACAATGACGAGCACATAATCATGATCACACAAACACGATCGCACAATCACGATCACACAATCACGGCCACACAATCACGATCACACAATCACGATCACACAATCACGATCACACAATCACACAGTCACAATCCCACAATCACGATCACACAATCACGATCACACAATCACGATCACACAATCACGATCACACAATCAGGATCACACAATCACGATCACACAATCACGATCACACAATCACAATCACACAATCACAATCACACAATCACAATCACACAATCACAATCACACAATCACAATCACACAATCACAATCACACAATCACAATCACACAATCACAATCACACAATCACGATCACACAATCACGATCACACAATCACGATCACACAATCACGATCACACAATCACGATCACACAATCACGATCACACAATCACGATCACACAATCACGATCACACAATCACGATCACACAATCACGATCACACAATCACGATCACACAATCACAATCACACAATCACAATCACACAATCACAATCACACAATCACAATCACACAATCACAAGCACACAATCACAATCACACAATCGCAATCACACAATCACAATCACACAATCACAATCACACAGTCACAATCACTCAATCACATAGTCACAATTCCATAACCACAAACCCACAATCACGATCACACAAACACGATCACACAGTCACGATCACACAATCACAATCACACAATCACACAATCACACAGTCACAGTCACACAATCACGATCACACAATCACGATCACACAATCACGATCACACAATCACGATCACACAATCACGATCGCACAATCACGATCACACAACCACGATCACTCAATGATGATCACACAATCACACAATCACAATCCCACAATCACAGTCACACAATCACAGTCACACAATCACAATCACACAATCACAATCACACAATCACAATCACACAATCACAATCACACAATCACAATCACACAATCACAATCACACAATCACAATCACACAATCACAATCACAGTCACAATCACAATCACAATCACAATCAGACAATCACAATCACACAATCACAATCACACAATCACAATCACACAATCACAATCACACAATCACAATCACACAATCACAATCACACAATCACAATCACACAATCACAATCACACAATCACAATCACACAATCACAATCACACAATCACAATCACACAATCACAATCACACAATCACAATCACACAATCACAATCACACAATCACAATCACACAATCACAATCACACAATCACAATCACACAATCACACAGTCACGAACCCACAATCACGATCACACAAATACGATCACACAGTCACGATCACACAATCACAATCACACAATCACAACCACACACTCGCAATCACACAATCACAATCACACAATCACAATCACACAATCACAATCACACAATCACAATCACACAATCACAATCACACAATCACAATCACACAATCACAATCACACAATCACAGTCACACAATCACAGTCACACAATCACAATCACACAATCACAATCACACAATCACAATCACACAATCACAATCACACAATCACAATCACACAATCACAATCACACAATCACAATCACACAATCACAATCACACAATCACAATCACACAATCACAATCACACAATCACACAATCACAATCGCGCAATCACAATCGCGCAATCACAATCGCGCAATCACAATCGCGCAATCACAATCGCGCAATCACAATCGCGCAATCACAATCGCGCAATCACAACCGCGCAATCACAACCGCGCAATCACAATCGCGCAATCACAATCGCGCAATCACAATCGCGCAATCACAATCGCGCAATCACAATCGCGCAATCACAATCGCGCAATCACAATCGCACAATCACAATCGCACAATCACAATCGCACAATCACAGTCGCACAATCACAGTCGCACAATCACAGTCGCACAATCACAATCGCACAATCACAATCGCACAATCACAATCGCACAATCACAATCGCACAATCACAATCGCACAATCAAAATCGCACAATCACAATCGCACAATCACAATCACACAATCACAATCACACAATCACAATCACACAATCACAATCACACAATCACAATCACACAATCACACAATCACAATCACACAATCACAATCACACAATCACAGTCACACAATCACAATCACACAATCACAATCACACAATCACAATCACACAATCACAGTCACACAATCACAGTCACACAATCACAATCACACAATCACAATCACACAATCACAATCACACAATCACAATCACACAGTCACAATCACTCAATCACATAGTCACAATCCCATAATCACAAACCCACAATCACGATCACACAAACACGATCACACAGTCACGATCACACAATCACAATCATACAATCACACAATCACACAGTCACAATCCCACAATCACGATCACACAATCACGATCACACAGTCAGGATCACACAATCGCAATCACACAATCACAATCACACAAACACAATCACACAATCACACAATCACGACCACACAATCACGATCACACAATCACAATCACACTGTCACACAGTCACAATCACACAGTCACACAATCACAATCACAATCGCACAATCATGATCACACAATCACGATCACACAGTCACGATCACACAATCACAATCACGCAATCACAATCACACAATCACAATAACACAATCACAATCACGATCACACAATCACACAGTCACAATCCCACAATCACGATCACACAATCACGATCACACAGTCACGATCACACAATCACAATCACACGATCAGAATCACACAATCACAATAACACAATCACACAATCACGATCACACAATCACGATCACACAATCACGATCACGCAATCACTATCACACAATCACTATCACACAATCACGATCACACAATCACACAATCACAATCCCACAATCACAATCACACAATCACAGTCACACAATCACAATCACACAACCACAATCACACAATCGCACAGTCACAATCACAATCACAATCACACAATCACACAGTCACAATCCCACAATTGCGATCACACAATCACGATCACACAATCACGATCGCACAATCACGATCACACAATCACGATCACTCAATGATGATCACACAATCACACAATCACAATCCCACAATCACAGTCACACAATCACAGTCACACAATCACAATCACACAATCACAATCACACAATCACAATCACACAATCACAATCACACAATCACAATCACACAATCACAATCACACAATCACAATCACACAATCACAATCACACAATCACAATCATAAAATCACAATCACAATCACATAATCGCAATCACACAATCACAATCACGATCACACAATCACACAGTCACAATCCCACAATCACGATCACACAATCACGATCACACAGTCACGATCACACAATCACAATCACACAATCAGAATCACACAATCACAATCACACAATCACACAGTCACAATCCCACAATTGCGATCACACAATCACGATCACACAATCACGATCACACAATCACAATCACACAATCACAATCACACAATCACAATCACACAATCACAATCACACAATCACAATCACACAATCACAATCACACAATCACAATCACACAATCACAATCACACAATCACGATCACACAATCACGATCACACAATCACGATCACACAATCACGATCACACAATCACGATCACACAATCACGATCACACAATCACGATCACACAATCACGATCACACAATCACGATCACACAATCACGATCACACAATCACGATCACACAATCACGATCACACAATCACAATCACACAATCACAATCACACAATCACAATCACACAATCACAATCACACAATCACAAGCACACAATCACAATCACACAATCGCAATCACACAATCACAATCACACAATCACAATCACACAGTCACAATCACTCAATCACATAGTCACAATTCCATAACCACAAACCCACAATCACGATCACACAAACACGATCACACAGTCACGATCACACAATCACAATCACACAATCACACAATCACACAGTCACAGTCACACAATCACGATCACACAATCACGATCACACAATCACGATCACACAATCACGATCACACAATCACGATCGCACAATCACGATCACACAACCACGATCACTCAATGATGATCACACAATCACACAATCACAATCCCACAATCACAGTCACACAATCACAGTCACACAATCACAATCACACAATCACAATCACACAATCACAATCACACAATCACAATCACACAATCACAATCACACAATCACAATCACACAATCACAATCACACAATCACAATCACACAATCACACAGTCACGAACCCACAATCACGATCACACAAATACGATCACACAGTCACGATCACACAATCACAATCACACAATCACAACCACACAATCACAGTCACACAATCACAGTCACACAATCACAATCACACAATCACAATCACACAATCACAATCACACAATCACAATCACACAGTCACAATCACTCAATCACATAGTCACAATCCCATAATCACAAACCCACAATCACGATCACACAAACACGATCACACAGTCACGATCACACAATCACAATCATACAATCACACAATCACACAGTCACAATCCCACAATCACGATCACACAATCACGATCACACAGTCAGGATCACACAATCGCAATCACACAATCACAATCACACAAACACAATCACACAATCACACAATCACGACCACACAATCACGATCACACAATCACAATCACACTGTCACACAGTCACAATCACACAGTCACACAATCACAATCACAATCGCACAATCATGATCACACAATCACGATCACACAGTCACGATCACACAATCACAATCACGCAATCACAATCACACAATCACAATAACACAATCACAATCACGATCACACAATCACACAGTCACAATCCCACAATCACGATCACACAATCACGATCACACAGTCACGATCACACAATCACAATCACACGATCAGAATCACACAATCACAATAACACAATCACACAATCACGATCACACAATCACGATCACACAATCACGATCACGCAATCACTATCACACAATCACTATCACACAATCACGATCACACAATCACACAATCACAATCCCACAATCACAATCACACAATCACAGTCACACAATCACAATCACACAACCACAATCACACAATCGCACAGTCACAATCACAATCACAATCACACAATCACACAGTCACAATCCCACAATTGCGATCACACAATCACGATCACACAATCACGATCGCACAATCACGATCACACAATCACGATCACTCAATGATGATCACACAATCACACAATCACAATCCCACAATCACAGTCACACAATCACAGTCACACAATCACAATCACACAATCACAATCACACAATCACAATCACACAATCACAATCACACAATCACAATCACACAATCACAATCACACAATCACAATCACACAATCACAATCATAAAATCACAATCACAATCACATAATCGCAATCACACAATCACAATCACGATCACACAATCACACAGTCACAATCCCACAATCACGATCACACAATCACGATCACACAGTCACGATCACACAATCACAATCACACAATCAGAATCACACAATCACAATAACACAATCACACAATCACGATCACACAATCACGATCACACAGTCACGATCACACAATCACGATCACACAATCACGATCACACAATCACGATCACACAATCACGATCACACAATCACAGTCACACAATCACAGTCACACAATCACAATCACACAATCTCAATCACAATCACGATCACACAAACAGGATCACACAATCACGATCACACAATCACGAGCACACAATCACGATCACACAAACACGATCGCAAAATCACGATCACACAATCACGGCCACACAATCACGATCACACAATCACGATCACACAATCACACAGTCACAATCCCACAATCACAATCACACAATCACAATCACACAATCACAATCACACAATCACAATCACACAATCACAATCACACAATCACAATCACACAATCACAATCACACAATCACAATCACACAATCACAATCACACAATCACAATCACACAATCACAATCACACAATCACAATCACACAATCACAATCACACAATCACAATCACACAATCACAATCACACAATCACAATCACACAATCACAATCACACAATCACAATCACACAATCACAATCACACAATCACAATCACACAATCACAATCACACAATCACAATCACACAATCACAATCACACAATCACAATCACACAATCACAATCACACAATCACAATCACACAATCACAATCACACAATCACAATCACACAATCACAATCACACAATCACAATCACACAATCACAATCACACAATCACAATCACACAATCACAATCACACAATCACAATCACACAATCACAATCACACAATCACAATCACACAATCACAATCACACAATCACAATCACACAATCACAATCACACAATCACAATCACACAATCACAATCACACAATCACAATCACACAATCACAATCACACAATCACAATCACACAATCACAATCACACAATCACAATCACACAATCACAATCACACAATCACAATCACACAATCACAATCACACAATCACAATCACACAATCACACTCACACAATCACAATCACACAATCACAATCACACAATCACAATCACACAATCACAATCACACAATCACAATCACACAATCACAATCACACAATCACAATCACACAATCACAATCACACAATCACAATCACACAATCACAATCACACAATCACAATCACACAATCACAATCACACAATCACAATCACACAATCACAATCACACAATCACAATCACACAATCACAATCACACAATCACAATCACACAATCACAATCACACAATCACAATCACACAATCACAATCACACAATCACAATCACACAATCACAATCACACAATCACAATCACACAATCACAATCACACAATCACAATCACACAATCACAATCACACAATCACAATCACACAATCACAATCACACAATCACAATCACACAATCACAATCACACAATCACAATCACACAATCACAATCACACAATCACAATCACACAATCACAATCACACAATCACAATCACACAATCACAATCACACAATCACAATCACACAATCACAATCACACAATCACAATCACACAATCACAATCACACAATCACAATCACACAATCACAATCACACAATCACAATCACACAATCACAATCACACAATCACAATCACACAATCACAATCACACAATCACAATCACACAATCACAATCACACAATCACAATCACACAATCACAATCACACAATCACAATCACACAATCACAATCACACAATCACAATCACACAATCACAATCACACAATCACAATCACACAATCACAATCACACAATCACAATCACACAATCACAATCACACAATCACAATCACACAATCACAATCACACAATCACAATCACACAATCACAATCACACAATCACAATCACACAATCACAATCACACAATCACAATCACACAATCACAATCACACAATCACAATCACACAATCACAATCACACAATCACAATCACACAATCACAATCACACAATCACAATCACACAATCACAATCACACAATCACAATCACACAATCACAATCACACAATCACAATCACACAATCACAATCACACAATCACAATCACACAATCACAATCACACAATCACAATCACACAATCACAATCACACAATCACAATCACACAATCACAATCACACAATCACAATCACACAATCACAATCACACAATCACAATCACACAATCACAATCACACAATCACAATCACACAATCACAATCACACAATCACAATCACACAATCACAATCACACAATCACAATCACACAATCACAATCACACAATCACAATCACACAATCACAATCACACAATCACAATCACACAATCACAATCACACAATCACAATCACACAATCACAATCACACAATCACAATCACACAATCACAATCACACAATCACAATCACACAATCACAATCACACAATCACAATCACACAATCACAATCACACAATCACAATCACACAATCACAATCACACAATCACAATCACACAATCACAATCACACAATCACAATCACACAATCACAATCACACAATCACAATCACACAATCACAATCACACAATCACAATCACACAATCACAATCACACAATCACAATCACACAATCACAATCACACAATCACAATCACACAATCACAATCACACAATCACAATCACACAATCACAATCACACAATCACAATCACACAATCACAATCACACAATCACAATCACACAATCACAATCACACAATCACAATCACACAATCACAATCACACAATCACAATCACACAATCACAATCACACAATCACAATCACACAATCACAATCACACAATCACAATCACACAATCACAATCACACAATCACAATCACACAATCACAATCACACAATCACAATCACACAATCACACAGTCACAAACCCACAATCACGATCACACAAACACGATCACACAGTCACGATCACACAATCACAATCACACAATCACACAGTCATAATCCCACAATCACGATCACACAATCACGATCACACAGTCAGGATCACACAATCGCAATCACACAATCACAATCACACAAACACAATCACACAATCACGACCACACAATCACGATCACACAATCACAATCACACTGTCACCCAGTCACAATCACACAGTCACACAATCACAATCACAATCGCACAATCACGATCACACAATCACGATCACACAGTCACGATCAGACAATCACAATCACGCAATCACAATCACGATCACACAATCACACAGTCACAATCCCACAATCACGATCACACAATCACGATCACACAGTCACGATCACACAATCACAATCACACAATCAGAATCACACAATCACACAATCACAATCACACAATCACAACCACACAATCACAATCACACAATCACAATCACACAATCACAATCACACAATCACAATCACACAATCACAATCACACAATCACAATCACACAATCACAATCACACAATCACAATCACACAATCACAATCACACAATCACAATCACACAATCACAATCACACAATCACAATCACACAATCACAATCACACAATCACAATCACACAATCACAATCACACAATCACAATCACACCATCACAATCACACAATCACAATCACACAATCACAATCACACAATCACAATCACACAATCACAATCACACAATCACAATCACACAATCACAATCACACAATCACAATCACACAATCACACAGTCACAAACCCACAATCACGATCACACAAACACGATCACACAGTCACGATCACACAATCACAATCACACAATCACACAGTCACAATCCCACAATCACGATCACACAATCACGATCACACAGTCAGGATCACACAATCGCAATCACACAATCACAATCACACAAACACAATCACAGAATCACGACCACACAATCACGACCACACAATCACGATCACACAATCACAATCACAATCACGATCACACAAACAAGATCACACAATCACGATCACACAATCACGATCACACAATCACGATCACACAATCACACAGTCACAATACCAAAATCACGATCACACAATCACGATCACACAATCACGATCACACAATCACAATCACACAATCAGAATCACACAATCACACAATCACGATCACACAATCACGATCACACAATCACGATCACACAATCACGATCACACAATCACAATCACACAATCACACAATCACAATCACACAATCACAATCGCACAATCACAATCGCACAATCACAATCGCACAATCACAATCACACAATCACAATCACACAATCACAATCACACAATCACAATCACACAATCACAATCACACAATCACAATCACACAATCACAATCACACAATCACGATCACACAATCACAATCACACCATCACAATCACACAATCACAATCACACAATCACAATCACACAATCACACAGTCACAATCCCACAATCACGATCACACAATCACGATCACACAGTCAGGATCACACAATCGCAATCACACAATCACAATCACACAAACACAATCACACAATCACACAATCACGACCACACAATCACGATCACACAATCACAATCACACTGTCACACAGTCACAATCCCACAATCACGATCACACAATCACGATCACACAATCACGATCACACAATCACAATCACACAATCAGAATCACACAATCACAATAACACAATCACACAATCACGATCACACAATCACGATCACACAATCACGATCGCACAATCACGATCACACAATCACGATCACACAATCACGATCACACAATCACAGTCACACAATCACAGTCACACAATCACAATCACACAATCTCAATCACAATCACGATCACACAAACAGGATCACACAATCACGATCACACAATGACGATCGCACAATCACGATCACACAATCACGGCCACACAATCACGATCACACAATCACGATCACACAATCACGATCACACAATCACACAGTCACAATCCCACAATCACGATCACACAATCACGATCACACAATCACGATCACACAATCACGATCGCACAATCACGATCACACAATCACGATCACACAATCACGATCACACAATCACAGTCACACAATCACAGTCACAAAATCACAATCACACAATCTCAATCACAATCACGATCACACAAACAGGATCACACAATCACGATCACACAATGACGAGCACACAATCATGATCACACAAACACGATCGCACAATCACGATCACACAATCACGGCCACACAATCACGATCACACAATCACGATCACACAATCACGATCACACAATCACACAGTCACAATCCCACAATCACGATCACACAATCACGATCACACAATCACGATCACACAATCACGATCACACAATCACAGTCACACAATCACAATCACACAATCTCAATCACAATCACGATCACACAAACAGGATCACACAATCACGATCACACAATCACGAGCACACAATCATGATCACACAAACACGATCGCACAATCACGATCACACAATGACGGCCACACAATCACGATCACACAATCACGATCACACAATCACGATCACACAATCACACAGTCACAATCCCACAATCACGATCACACAATCACGATCACACAGTCACGATCACACAATCACGATCACACAATCACAATCACACAATCAGAATCACACAATCACAATAACACAATCACACAATCACGATCACACAATCACGATACCACAATCACGATCACACAATCACGATCACACAATCACGATCACACAATCACGATCACACAATCACGATCACACAATCACAGTCACACAATCACAGTCACACAATCACAATCACACAATCACAATCACACAATCACAATCACACAATCACAATCACACAATCACAATCACACAATCACAATCACACAATCACAATCACACAATCACAATCACACAATCACAATCACACAATCACAATCACACAATCACAATCACACAATCACAATCACACAATCACAGTCACACAATCACAATCACACAATCACAATCACACAATCACAATCACACAATCACAATCACACAATCACAATCACACAATCACAATCACACAATCACAATCACACAATCACAATCACACAATCACAATCACACAATCACAATCACACAATCACAATCACACAATCACAATCACACAATCACAATCACACAATCACAATCACACAATCACAATCACACAATCACAATCACACAATCACAATCACACAATCACAATCACACAATCACAATCACACAATCACAATCACACAATCACAATCACACAATCACAATCACACAATCACAATCACACAATCACAATCACACAATCACAATCACACAATCACAATCACACAATCACAATCACACAATCACAATCACACAATCACAATCACACAATCACAATCACACAATCACAATCACACAATCACAATCACACAATCACAATCACACAATCACAATCACACAATCACAATCACACAATCACAATCACACAATCACAATCACACAATCACAATCACACAATCACAATCACACAATCACAATCACACAATCACAATCACACAATCACAATCACACAATCACAATCACACAATCACAATCACACAATCACAATCACACAATCACAATCACACAATCACAATCACACAATCACAATCACACAATCACAATCACACAATCACAATCACACAATCACAATCACACAATCACAATCACACAATCACAATCACACAATCACAATCACACAATCACAATCACACAATCACAATCACACAATCACAATCACACAATCACAATCACACAATCACAATCACACAATCACAATCACACAATCACAATCACACAATCACAATCACACAATCACAATCACACAATCACAATCACACAATCACAATCACACAATCACAATCACACAATCACAATCACACAATCACAATCACACAATCACAATCACACAATCACAATCACACAATCACAATCACACAATCACAATCACACAATCACAATCACACAATCACAATCACACAATCACAATCACACAATCACAATCACACAATCACAATCACACAATCACAATCACACAATCACAATCACACAATCACAATCACACAATCACAATCACACAATCACAATCACACAATCACAATCACACAATCACAATCACACAATCACAATCACACAATCACAATCACACAATCACAATCACACAATCACAATCACACAATCACAATCACACAATCACAATCACACAATCACAATCACACAATCACAATCACACAATCACAATCACACAATCACAATCACACAATCACAATCACACAATCACAATCACACAATCACAATCACACAATCACAATCACACAATCACAATCACACAATCACAATCACACAATCACAATCACACAATCACAATCACACAATCACAATCACACAATCACAATCACACAATCACAATCACACAATCACAATCACACAATCACAATCACACAATCACAATCACACAATCACAATCACACAATCACACAGTCACAAACCCACAATCACGATCACACAAACACGATCACACAGTCACGATCACACAATCACAATCACACAATCACACAGTCATAATCCCACAATCACGATCACACAATCACGATCACACAGTCAGGATCACACAATCGCAATCACACAATCACAATCACACAAACACAATCACACAATCACGACCACACAATCACGATCACACAATCACAATCACACTGTCACCCAGTCACAATCACACAGTCACACAATCACAATCACAATCGCACAATCACGATCACACAATCACGATCACACAGTCACGATCAGACAATCACAATCACGCAATCACAATCACGATCACACAATCACACAGTCACAATCCCACAATCACGATCACACAATCACGATCACACAGTCACGATCACACAATCACAATCACACAATCAGAATCACACAATCACACAATCACAATCACACAATCACAACCACACAATCACAATCACACAATCACAATCACACAATCACAATCACACAATCACAATCACACAATCACAATCACACAATCACAATCACACAATCACAATCACACAATCACAATCACACAATCACAATCACACAATCACAATCACACAATCACAATCACACAATCACAATCACACAATCACAATCACACAATCACAATCACACAATCACAATCACACAATCACAATCACACAATCACAATCACACCATCACAATCACACAATCACAATCACACAATCACAATCACACAATCACAATCACACAATCACAATCACACAATCACAATCACACAATCACAATCACACAATCACAATCACACAATCACAATCACACAATCACACAGTCACAAACCCACAATCACGATCACACAAACACGATCACACAGTCACGATCACACAATCACAATCACACAATCACACAGTCACAATCCCACAATCACGATCACACAATCACGATCACACAGTCAGGATCACACAATCGCAATCACACAATCACAATCACACAAACACAATCACAGAATCACGACCACACAATCACGACCACACAATCACGATCACACAATCACAATCACAATCACGATCACACAAACAAGATCACACAATCACGATCACACAATCACGATCACACAATCACGATCACACAATCACACAGTCACAATACCAAAATCACGATCACACAATCACGATCACACAATCACGATCACACAATCACAATCACACAATCAGAATCACACAATCACACAATCACGATCACACAATCACGATCACACAATCACGATCACACAATCACGATCACACAATCACAATCACACAATCACACAATCACAATCACACAATCACAATCGCACAATCACAATCGCACAATCACAATCGCACAATCACAATCACACAATCACAATCACACAATCACAATCACACAATCACAATCACACAATCACAATCACACAATCACAATCACACAATCACAATCACACAATCACGATCACACAATCACAATCACACCATCACAATCACACAATCACAATCACACAATCACAATCACACAATCACACAGTCACAATCCCACAATCACGATCACACAATCACGATCACACAGTCAGGATCACACAATCGCAATCACACAATCACAATCACACAAACACAATCACACAATCACACAATCACGACCACACAATCACGATCACACAATCACAATCACACTGTCACACAGTCACAATCCCACAATCACGATCACACAATCACGATCACACAATCACGATCACACAATCACAATCACACAATCAGAATCACACAATCACAATAACACAATCACACAATCACGATCACACAATCACGATCACACAATCACGATCGCACAATCACGATCACACAATCACGATCACACAATCACGATCACACAATCACAGTCACACAATCACAGTCACACAATCACAATCACACAATCTCAATCACAATCACGATCACACAAACAGGATCACACAATCACGATCACACAATGACGAGCACACAATCATGATCACACAAACACGATCGCACAATCACGATCACACAATCACGGCCACACAATCACGATCACACAATCACGATCACACAATCACGATCACACAATCACACAGTCACAATCCCACAATCACGATCACACAATCACGATCACACAATCACGATCACACAATCACGATCGCACAATCACGATCACACAATCACGATCACA
Organism: Megachile rotundata; assembly: GCF_050947335.1. NCBI lineage: Eukaryota > Metazoa > Arthropoda > Insecta > Hymenoptera > Megachilidae > Megachile > Megachile rotundata. Next base: position 408,135 of record NW_027473382.1, on the reverse strand, counting down.
CAATCACGATCACACAATCACAGTCACACAATCACAGTCACAAAATCACAATCACACAATCTCAATCACAATCACGATCACACAAACAGGATCACACAATCACGATCACACAATGACGAGCACACAATCATGATCACACAAACACGATCGCACAATCACGATCACACAATCACGGCCACACAATCACGATCACACAATCACGATCACACAATCACGATCACACAATCACACAGTCACAATCCCACAATCACGATCACACAATCACGATCACACAATCACGATCACACAATCACGATCACACAATCACAGTCACACAATCACAATCACACAATCTCAATCACAATCACGATCACACAAACAGGATCACACAATCACGATCACACAATCACGAGCACACAATCATGATCACACAAACACGATCGCACAATCACGATCACACAATGACGGCCACACAATCACGATCACACAATCACGATCACACAATCACGATCACACAATCACACAGTCACAATCCCACAATCACGATCACACAATCACGATCACACAGTCACGATCACACAATCACGATCACACAATCACAATCACACAATCAGAATCACACAATCACAATAACACAATCACACAATCACGATCACACAATCACGATACCACAATCACGATCACACAATCACGATCACACAATCACGATCACACAATCACGATCACACAATCACGATCACACAATCACAGTCACACAATCACAGTCACACAATCACAATCACACAATCACAATCACACAATCACAATCACACAATCACAATCACACAATCACCATCACACAGTCACAATCACACAATCACAATCACACAGTCACAATCACTCAATCACACAGTCACAATCCCATAATCACAAACCCACAATCACGATCACACAAACACGATCACACAGACACGATCACACAATCACAATCACACAATCAGAATCACACAATCACAATAACACAATCACACAATCACGATCACACATTCACGATCACACAATTCCGATCACACAATCACTATCACACAATCACTATCACACAATCACGATCACGCAATCACGATCACACAGTCACAATCCCACAATCGCAGTCACAAAATCACAGTCACACAATCACAATCACACAATCACAATCACACAATCGCAATCACCCAATCACAATAACACAATCACACAGTCACGAACCCACAATCACGATCACACAAATACGATCACACAGTCACGATCACACAATCACAATCACACAATCACAACCACACACTCGCAATCACACAATCACAATCACACAATCACAATCACACAATCACAATCACACAATCACAATCACACAATCACAATCACACAATCACAATCACACAATCACAATCACACAATCACAATCACACAATCACAATCACACAATCACAATCACACAATCACAATCACACAATCACAATCACACAATCACAATCACACAATCACAATCACACAATCACAATCACACAATCACAATCACACAATCACAATCACACAATCACAATCACACAATCACAATCACACAATCACAATCACACAATCACAATCACACAATCACAATCACACAATCACAATCACACAATCACAATCACACAATCACAATCACACAATCACAATCACACAATCACAATCACACAATCACAATCACACAATCACAATCACACAATCACAATCACACAATCACAATCACACAATCACAATCACACAATCACAATCACACAATCACAATCACACAATCACAATCACACAATCACAATCACACAATCACAATCACACAATCACAATCACACAATCACAATCACACAATCACAATCACACAATCACAATCACACAATCACAATCACACAATCACAATCACACAATCACAATCACACAATCACAATCACACAATCACAATCACACAATCACAATCACACAATCACAATCACACAATCACAATCACACAATCACAATCACACAATCACAATCACACAATCACAATCACACAATCACAATCACACAATCACAATCACACAATCACAATCACACAATCACAATCACACAATCACAATCACACAATCACAATCACACAATCACAATCACACAATCACAATCACACAATCACAATCACACAATCACAATCACACAATCACAATCACACAATCACAATCACACAATCACAATCACACAATCACAATCACACAATCACAATCACACAATCACAATCACACAATCACAATCACACAATCACAATCACACAATCACAATCACACAATCACAATCACACAATCACAATCACACAATCACAATCACACAATCACAATCACACAATCACAATCACACAATCACAATCACACAATCACAATCACACAATCACAATCACACAATCACAATCACACAATCACAATCACACAATCACAATCACACAATCACAATCACACAATCACAATCACACAATCACAATCACACAATCACAATCACACAATCACAATCACACAATCACAATCACACAATCACAATCACACAATCACAATCACACAATCACAATCACACAATCACAATCACACAATCACAATCACACAATCACAATCACACAATCACAATCACACAATCACAATCACACAATCACAATCACACAATCACAATCACACAATCACAATCACACAATCACAATCACACAATCACAATCACACAATCACAATCACACAATCACAATCACACAATCACAATCACACAATCACAATCACACAATCACAATCACACAATCACAATCACACAATCACAATCACACAATCACAATCACACAATCACAATCACACAATCACAATCACACAATCACAATCACACAATCACAATCACACAATCACAATCACACAATCACAATCACACAATCACAATCACACAATCACAATCACACAATCACAATCACACAATCACAATCACACAATCACAATCACACAATCACAATCACACAATCACAATCACACAATCACAATCACACAATCACAATCACACAATCACAATCACACAATCACAATCACACAATCACAATCACACAATCACAATCACACAATCACAATCACACAATCACAATCACACAATCACAATCACACAATCACAATCACACAATCACAATCACACAATCACAATCACACAATCACAATCACACAATCACAATCACACAATCACAATCACACAATCACAATCACACAATCACAATCACACAATCACAATCACACAATCACAATCACACAATCACAATCACACAATCACAATCACACAATCACAATCACACAATCACAATCACACAATCACAATCACACAATCACAATCACACAATCACAATCACACAATCACAATCACACAATCACAATCACACAATCACAATCACACAATCACAATCACACAATCACAATCACACAATCACAATCACACAATCACAATCACACAATCACAATCACACAATCACAATCACACAATCACAATCACACAATCACAATCACACAATCACAATCACACAATCACAATCACACAATCACAATCACACAATCACAATCACACAATCACAATCACACAATCACAATCACACAATCACAATCACACAATCACAATCACACAATCACAATCACACAATCACAATCACACAATCACAATCACACAATCACAATCACACAATCACAATCACACAATCACAATCACACAATCACAATCACACAATCACAATCACACAATCACAATCACACAATCACAATCACACAATCACACAATCACAATCGCACAATCACAATCGCACAATCACAATCGCACAATCACAATCGCACAATCACAATCGCACAATCACAATCGCACAATCACAATCGCACAATCACAATCGCACAATCACAATCGCACAATCACAATCGCACAATCACAATCGCACAATCACAATCGCACAATCACAATCGCACAATCACAATCGCACAATCACAATCGCACAATCACAATCGCACAATCACAATCGCACAATCACAATCGCACAATCACAATCGCACAATCACAATCGCACAATCACAATCGCACAATCACAATCGCACAATCACAATCGCACAATCACAATCGCACAATCACAATCGCACAATCACAATCGCACAATCACAATCGCACAATCACAATCGCACAATCACAATCGCACAATCACAATCGCACAATCACAATCGCACAATCACAATCGCACAATCACAATCGCACAATCACAATCGCACAATCACAATCGCACAATCACAATCGCACAATCACAATCGCACAATCACAATCGCACAATCACAATCGGACAATCGCAATCGCACAATCGCAATCGCACAATCACAATCGCACAATCACAATCGCACAATCACAATCGCACAATCACAATCGCACAATCACAATCGCACAATCACAATCGCACAATCACAATCGCACAATCACAATCGCACAATCACAATCGCACAATCACAATCGCACAATCACAATCCCACAATCACAATCACACAATCACAATCACACAATCACAATCACACAATCACAATCACACAATCACAATCACACAATCACAATCACACAATCACAATCACACAATCACAATCACACAATCACAATCACAATCACACAATCACAATCACTCAATCACAATCACACAATCACAATCACACAATCACAATCACACAATCACAATCACACAATCACAATCACACAATCACTATCACACAATCACGATCACACAATCACACAATCACAATCCCACAATCACAATCACACAATCACAGTCACACAATCACAATCACACAACCACAATCACACAATCACACAGTCACAATCACAATCACAATCACACAATCACACAGTCACAATCCCACAATTGCGGTCACACAATCACGATCACACAGTCAGGATCACACAATCGCAAGCACACAATCACAATCACACAAACACAATCACACAATCACGACCACACAATCACGATCACACAATCACAATCACACTGTCACACAGTCACAATCACACAGTCACACAATCACAATCACAATCGCACAATCACGATCACACAATCACGATCACACAGTCACGATCAGACAATCACAATCACGCAATCACAATCACGATCACACAATCACACAGTCACAATCCCACAATCACGATCACACAATCACGATCACACAGTCACGATCACACAATCACAATCACACAATCAGAATCACACAATCACAGTCACACAATCACAATCACACAACCACAATCACACAATCACACAGTCACAATCACAATCACAATCACACAATCACACAGTCACAATCCCACAATTGCGGTCACACAATCACGATCACACAGTCAGGATCACACAATCGCAATCACACAATCACAATCACACAAACACAATCACACAATCACGACCACACAATCACGATCACACAATCACAATCACACTGTCACACAGTCACAATCACACAGTCACACAATCACAATCACAATCGCACAATCACGATCACACAATCACGATCACACAGTCACGATCAGACAATCACAATCACGCAATCACAATCACGATCACACAATCACACAGTCACAATCCCACAATCACGATCACACAATCACGATCACACAGTCACGATCACACAATCACAATCACACAATCACAATCACACAATCACAATCACACAATCACAATCACACAATCACAATCACACAATCACAATCACACAATCACAATCACACAATCACAATCACACAATCACAATCACACAATCACAATCACACAATCACAATCACAATCACATAATCACAATCACACAATCACAATCACGATCACACAATCACACAGTCACAATCCCACAATTGCGATCACACAATCACGATCGCACAATCACGATCGCACAATCACGATCACACAATCACGATCACTCAATGATGATCACACACTCACACAATCACAATCCCACAATCACAGTCACACAATCACGATCACACAATCACGATCGCACAATCACGATCACACAATCACGATCACACAATCACGATCACACAATCACAGTCACACAATCACAGTCACACAATCACAATCACACAATCTCAATCACAATCACGATCACACAAACAGGATCACACAATCACGATCACACAATCACGAGCACACAATCACGATCACACAAACACGATCGCACAATCACGATCACACAATCACGGCCACACAATCACGATCACACAATCACGATCACACAATCACACAGTCACAATCCCACAATCACGATCACGCAATCACGATCACACAATCACGATCACACAATCACAATCACACAATCACAATCACACAATCACAATCACACAATCACAATCACACAATCACAATCACACAATCACAATCACACAATCACAATCACACAATCACAATCACACAATCACAATCACACAATCACAATCACACAATCACAATCACACAATCACAATCACACAATCACAATCACACAATCACAATCACACAATCACAATCACACAATCACAATCACACAATCACAATCACACAATCACAATCACACAATCACAATCACACAATCACAATCACACAATCACAATCACACAATCACAATCACACAATCACAATCACACAGTCACAATCACTCAATCACATAGTCACAATCCCATAATCACGATCCCACAATCACGATCACACAGTCACAATCCCACAATCGTAGTCACACAATCACAATCACACAATCACAATCACACAATCACAATCACACAATCACACAGTCACAAACCAACAATCACGATCACACAAACACGATCACACAGTCACGATCACACAATCACACAATCACAATCCTACAATCACAATCCCACAATCACCGTCACACTATCACAATCACACAATCACAATCACACAATCACAATCACACAATCATAATCACACAATCACAATCACACAATCACAATCACACAATCACAATCACACAATCACAATCACACAATCACAATCACACAATCACAATCACACAATTACAATCACACAATCACAATCACACAATCACAATCACACAATCACAATCACACAATCACAATCACACAATCACAATCACACAATCACAATCACACAATCACAATCACACAATCACAATCACACAATCACAATCACACAATCACACAATCAGAATCAAAATGACAATCACACAATCACAATGATACAATCACAGTGACACAATCACAATGACGCAATCACAATCACGATCACACAATCACACAATCACAATCGCACAATCACAGTCACACAATCACAGTGGCACAATCACAATCACACAATCACAATCACACAATCACAATCACACAATCACAATCACACAATCACAATCACACAATCACAATCACACAATCACAATCACACAATCACAATCACACAATCACAATCACACAATCACAATCACACAATCACAATCACACAATCACAATCACACAATCACAATCACACAATCACAATCACACAATCACAATCACACAATCACAATCACACAATCACAATCACACAATCACAATCACACAATCACAATCACACAATCACAATCACACAATCACAATCACACAATCACAATCACACAATCACAATCACACAATCACAATCACACAATCACAATCACACAATCACAATCACACAATCACAATCACACAATCACAATCACACAATCACAATCACACAATCACAATCACACAATCACAATCACACAATCACAATCACACAATCACAATCACACAATCACAATCACACAATCACAATCACACAATCACAATCACACAATCACAATCACACAATCACAATCACACAATCACAATCACACAATCACAATCACACAATCACAATCACACAATCACAATCACACAATCACAATCACACAATCACAATCACACAATCACAATCACACAATCACAATCACACAATCACAATCACACAATCACAATCACACAATCACAATCACACAATCACAATCACACAATCACAATCACACAATCACAATCACACAATCACAATCACACAATCACAATCACACAATCACAATCACACAATCACAATCACACAATCACAATCACACAATCACAATCACACAATCACAATCACACAATCACAATCACACAATCACAATCACACAATCACAATCACACAATCACAATCACACAATCACAATCACACAATCACAATCACACAATCACAATCACACAATCACAATCACACAATCACAATCACACAATCACAATCACACAATCACAATCACACAATCACAATCACACAATCACAATCACACAATCACAATCACACAATCACAATCACACAATCACAATCACACAATCACAATCACACAATCACAATCACACAATCACAATCACACAATCACAATCACACAATCACAATCACACAGTCACAATCACTCAATCACATAGTCACAATCCCATAATCACAAACCCACAATCACGATCACACAAACACGATCACACAGTCACGATCACACAATCACAATCATACAATCACACAATCACACAGTCACAATCCCACAATCACGATCACACAATCACGATCACACAGTCAGGATCACACAATCGCAATCACACAATCACAATCACTCAAACACAATCACACAATCACACAATCACAACCACACAATCACGATCACACAATCACAATCACACTGTCACACAGTCACAATCACACAGTCACACAATCACAATCACAATCGCACAATCATGATCACACAATCACGATCACACAGTCACGATCACACAATCACAGTCACGCAATCACAATAACACAATCACACCATCACGATCACACAATCACGATCACGCAATCACTATCACACAATCACTATCACACAATCACGATCACACAATCACACAATCACAATCCCACAATCACAATCACACAATCACAGTCACACAATCACAATCACACAACCACAATCACACAATCACACAGTCACAATCACAATCACAATCACACAATCACACAGTCACAATCCCACAATTGCGATCACACAATCACGATCACACAATCACGATCGCACAATCACGATCACACAATCACGATCACACAATCACGATCACTCAATGATGATCACACAATCACACAATCACAATCCCACAATCACAGTCACACAATCACAGTCACACAATCACAATCACACAATCACAATCACACAATCACAATCACACAATCACAATCACACAATCACAATCACACAATCACAATCACACAATCACAATCACACAATCACAATCACACAATCACAATCATACAAACACAATCACAATCACATAATCGCAATCACACAATCACAATCACGATCACACAATCACACAGTCACAATCCCACAATCACGATCACACAATCACGATCACACAGTCACGATCACACAATCACAATCACACAATCAGAATCACACAATCACAATAACACAATCACACAATCACGATCACACAATCACGATCACACAATCACGATCACACAATCACGATCACACAATCACGATCACACAATCACGATCACACAATCACAGTCACACAATCACAGTCACACAATCACAATCACACAATCTCAATCACAATCACGATCACACAAACAGGATCACACAATCACGATCACACAATCACAAGCACACAATCACGATCACACAAACACGATCGCACAATCACGATCACACAATCACGGCCACACAATCACGATCACACAATCACGATCACACAATCACACAGTCACAATCCCACAATCACGATCACACAGTCACGATCACACAATCACGATCACACAATCACAATCACACAATCACAATCACAATCACACAATCACACTCACACAATCACAATCACACAATCACAACCACACAATCACAATCACACAATCACAATCACACAATCACAATCACACAATCACAATCACACAATCACAATCACACAATCACAATCACACAATCACAATCACACAATCACAATCACACAATCACAATCACACAATCACAATCACACAATCACAATCACACAATCACAATCACACAATCACAATCACACAATCACAATCACACAATCACAATCACACAATCACAATCACACAATCACAATCACACAATCACAATCACACAATCACAATCACACAATCACAATCACACAATCACAATCACACAATCACAATCACACAATCACAATCACACAATCACAATCACACAATCACAATCACACAATCACAATCACACAATCACAATCACACAATCACAATCACACAATCACAATCACACAATCACAATCACACAATCACAATCACACAATCACAATCACACAATCACAATCACACAATCACAATCACACAATCACAATCACACAATCACAATCACACAATCACAATCACACAATCACAATCACACAATCACAATCACACAATCACAATCACACAATCACAATCACACAATCACAATCACACAATCACAATCACACAATCACAATCACACAATCACAATCACACAATCACAATCACACAATCACAATCACACAATCACAATCACACAATCACAATCACACAATCACAATCACACAATCACAATCACACAGTCACAATCACTCAATCACATAGTCACAATCCCATAATCACAATCCCACAATCACGATCACACAGTCACAATCCCACAATCCTAGTCACGCAATCACAATCACACAATCACAATCACACAATCACACAGTCACAAACCAACAATCACGATCACACAAACACGATCACACAGTCACGATCACACAATCACACAATCACAATCCCACAATCGCAATCCCACAATCACAGTCACACTATCACAATCACACAATCACAATCACACAATCACAATCACACAATCATAATCCCACAATCACGATCACACAATCACGATCACACAGTCACGATCACACAATCACAATCACACAATCAGAATCACACAATCACAATAACACAATCACACAATCACGATCACACAATCACGATCACACAATCACGATCACACAATCACGATCACACAATCACGATCACACAATCACGATCACACAATCACAGTCACACAATCACAGTCACACAATCACAATCACGCAATCTCAATCACAATCACGATCACACAAACAGGATCACACAATCACGATCACACAATCACGAGCACACAATCACGATCACACAAACACGATCGCACAATCACGATCACACAATCACGGCCACACAATCCCTATCACACAATCACGATCACACAATCACACAATCACAATCCCACAATCACAGTCACACAATCACAGTGGCACAATCACAATGACACAATCACAATCACACAATCACAATCACACAATCACAATCACACAATCACAATCACACAATCACAATCACACAATCACAATCACACAATCACAATCACACAATCACAATCACACAATCACAATCACACAATCACAATCACACAATCACAATCACACAATCACAATCACACAATCACAATCACACAATCACAATCACACAATCACAATCACACAATCACACAGTCACAAACCCACAATCACGATCACACAAACACGATCACACAGTCACGATCACACAATCACAATCACACAATCACACAGTCACAATCCCACAATCACGATCACACAATCACGATCACACAGTCAGGATCACACAATCGCAATCACACAATCACAATCACACAAACACAATCACACAATCACGACCACACAATCACAATCACATAATCACAATCACACAATCACAATCACGATCACACAATCACACAGTCACAATCCCACAATTGCGATCACACAATCACGGTCACACAATCACGATCGCACAATCACGATCACACAATCACGATCACTCAATGATGATCACACACTCACACAATCACAATCCCACAATCACAGTCACACAATCACGATCACACAATCACGATCGCACAATGACGATCACACAATCACGATCACACAATCACGATCACACAATCACAGTCACACAATCACAGTCACACAATCACAATCACACAATCTCAATCACAATCACGATCACACAAACAGGATCACACAATCACGATCACACAATCACGAGCACACAATCACGATCACACAAACACGATCGCACAATCACGATCACACAATCACGGCCACACAATCACGATCACACAATCACGATCACACAATCACACAGTCACAATCCCACAATCACGATCACACAATGACGATCACACAATCACGATCACACAATCACGATCACACAATCACAATCACACTATCACAATCACACAATCACAATCACACAATCACAACCACACAATCACAATCACACAATCACAATCACACAATCACAATCACACAATCACAATCACACAATCACAATCACACAATCACAATCACACAATCACAATCACACAATCACAATCACACAATCACAATCACACAATCACAATCACACAATCACAATCACACAATCACAATCACACAATCACAATCACACAATCACAATCACACAATCACAATCACACAATCACAATCACACAATCACAATCACACAATCACAATCACACAATCACAATCACACAATCACAATCACACAATCACAATCACACAATCACAATCACACAATCACAATCACACAATCACAATCACACAATCACAATCACACAATCACAATCACACAATCACAATCACACAATCACAATCACACAATCACAATCACACAATCACAATCACACAGTCACAATCACTCAATCACATAGTCACAATCCCATAATCACGATCCCACAATCACGATCACACAGTCACAATCCCACAATCGTAGTCACACAATCACAATCACACAATCACAACCACACAATCACAATCACACAATCACACAGTCACAAACCAACAATCACGATCACACAAACACGATCACACAGTCACGATCACACAATCACACAATCACAATCCTACAATCACAATCCCACAATCACAGTCACACTATCACAATCACACAATCACAATCACACAATCACAATCACACAATCACAATCACACAATCATAATCACACAATCACAATCACACAATCACAATCACACAATCACAATCACACAATCACAATCACACAATCACAATCACACAATCACAATCACACAATCACAATCACACAATCACAATCACACAATCACAATCACACAATCACAATCACACAATCACACAATCACAATCACACAATCACAATCACACAATCACAATCACACAATCACAATCACACAATCACACAATCAGAATCAATATGACAATCACACAATCACAATGATACAATCACAGTGACACAATCACAATGACGCAATCACAATCACGATCACACAATCACACAATCACAATCCCACAATCACAGTCACACAATCACAGTGGCACAATCACAATCACACAATCACAATCACACAATCACAATCACACAATCACAATCACACAATCACAATCACACAATCACAATCACACAATCACAATCACACAATCACACAATCACAATCACACAATCACAATCACACAATCACAATCACACAATCACAATCACACAATCACAATCACACAATCACAATCACACAATCACAATCACACAATCACAATCACACAATCACAATCACACAATCACAATCACACAATCACAATCACACAATCACAATCACACAATCACAATCACACAATCACAATCACACAATCACAATCACACAATCACAATCACACAGTCACAATCCCACAATCACGATCACACAATCACGATCACACAGTCAGGATCACACAATCGCAATCACACAATCACAATCACACAAACACAATCACACAATCACGACCACACAATCACGACCACACAATCACGGCCACACAATCACGATCACACAATCACGATCACACAATCACGATCACACAATCACACAGTCACAATACCACAATCACGATCACACAATCACGATCACACAATCACAATCACACAATCAGAATCACACAATCACAATAACACAATCACACAATCACGATCACACAATCACGATCACACAATCACGATCACACAATCACGATCACACAATCACGATCGCACAATCACGATCACACAATCACGGCCACACAATCACGATCACACAATCACGATCACACAATCACACAGTCACAATCCCACAATCACGATCACACAATGACGATCACACAATCACGATCACACAATCACGATCACACAATCACAATCACACTATCACAATCACACAATCACAATCACACAATCACAACCACACAATCACAATCACACAATCACAATCACACAATCACAATCACACAATCACAATCACACAATCACAATCACACAATCACAATCACACAATCACAATCACACAATCACAATCACACAATCACAATCACACAATCACAATCACACAATCACAATCACACAATCACAATCACACAATCACAATCACACAATCACAATCACACAATCACAATCACACAATCACAATCACACAATCACAATCACACAATCACAATCACACAATCACAATCACACAATCACAATCACACAATCACAATCACACAATCACAATCACACAATCACAATCACACAATCACAATCACACAATCACAATCACACAATCACAATCACACAATCACAATCACACAATCACAATCACACAATCACAATCACACAATCACAATCACACAATCACAATCACACAGTCACAATCACTCAATCACATAGTCACAATCCCATAATCACGATCCCACAATCACGATCACACAGTCACAATCCCACAATCGTAGTCACACAATCACAATCACACAATCACAATCACACAATCACAATCACACAATCACACAGTCACAAACCAACAATCACGATCACACAAACACGATCACACAGTCACGATCACACAATCACACAATCACAATCCTACAATCACAATCCCACAATCACAGTCACACTATCACAATCACACAATCACAATCACACAATCACAATCACACAATCACAATCACACAATCATAATCACACAATCACAATCACACAATCACAATCACACAATCACAATCACACAATCACAATCACACAATCACAATCACACAATCACAATCACACAATCACAATCACACAATCACAATCACACAATCACAATCACACAATCACAATCACACAATCACACAATCACAATCACACAATCACAATCACACAATCACAATCACACAATCACAATCACACAATCACACAATCAGAATCAATATGACAATCACACAATCACAATGATACAATCACAGTGACACAATCACAATGACGCAATCACAATCACGATCACACAATCACACAATCACAATCCCACAATCACAGTCACACAATCACAGTGGCACAATCACAATCACACAATCACAATCACACAATCACAATCACACAATCACAATCACACAATCACAATCACACAATCACAATCACACAATCACAATCACACAATCACACAATCACAATCACACAATCACAATCACACAATCACAATCACACAATCACAATCACACAATCACAATCACACAATCACAATCACACAATCACAATCACACAATCACAATCACACAATCACAATCACACAATCACAATCACACAATCACAATCACACAATCACAATCACACAATCACAATCACACAATCACAATCACACAATCACAATCACACAATCACAATCACACAATCACAATCACACAGTCACAATCCCACAATCACGATCACACAATCACGATCACACAGTCAGGATCACACAATCGCAATCACACAATCACAATCACACAAACACAATCACACAATCACGACCACACAATCACGACCACACAATCACGATCACACAATCACAATCACAATCACGATCACACAAACAAGATCACACAATCACGATCACACAATCACGAGCACACAATCATGATCACACAAACACGATCGCACAATCACGATCACACAATCACGGCCACACAATCACGATCACACAATCACGATCACACAATCACGATCACACAATCACACAGTCACAATACCACAATCACGATCACACAATCACGATCACACAATCACAATCACACAATCAGAATCACACAATCACAATAACACAATCACACAATCACGATCACACAATCACGATCACACAATCACGATCACACAATCACGATCACACAATCACGATCACACAATCACGATCACACAATCACGATCACACAATCACAGTCACACAATCACAATCACACAATCTCAATCACAATCACGATCACACAAACAGGATCACACAATCACGATCACACAATCACGAGCACACAATCATGATCACACAAACACGATCGCACAATCACGATCACACAATGACGGCCACACAATCACGATCACACAATCACGATCACACAATCACGATCACACAATCACGATCACACAATCACGATCACACAATCACGATCACACAATCACGATCACACAATCACGATCACACAATCACGATCACACAATCACAATCACACAATCACAATCACACAATCACAATCACACAATCACAATCACACAATCACAATCACACAATCACAATCACACAATCACAATCACACAATCACAATCACACAATCACAATCACACAATCACAATCACACAATCACAATCACACAATCACAATCACACAATCACAATCACACAATCACAATCACACAGTCACAATCACTCAATCACATAGTCACAATTCCATAATCACAAACCCACAATCACGATCACACAAACACGATCACACAGTCACGATCACACAATCACAATCACACAATCACACAATCACACAGTCACAATCCCACAATCACGATCACACAATCACGATCACACAGTCAGGATCACACAATCGCAATCACACAATCACAATCACACAAACACAATCACACAATCACACAATCACGACCGCACAATCACGATCACACAATCACAATCACACTGTCACACAGTCACAATCCCACAATCACGATCACACAATCACGATCACACAATCACGATCACACAATCACAATCACACAATCAGAATCACACAATCACAATAACACAATCACACAATCACGATCACACAATCACGATCACACAATCACGATCACACAATCACGATCACACAATCACGATCACACAATCACGATCACACAATCACAGTCACACAATCACAGTCACACAATCACAATCACACAATCTCAATCACAATCACGATCACACAAACAGGATCACACAATCACGATCACACAGTCACGAGCACACAATCATGATCACACAAACACGATCGCACAATCACGATCACACAATCACGGCCACACAATCACGATCACACAATCACGATCACACAATCACGATCACACAATCACACAGTCACAATCCCACAATCACGATCACACAATCACGATCACACAATCACGATCACACAATCACGATCACACAACCACGATCACACAATCACAGTCACACAATCACAATCACACAATCTCAATCACAATCACGATCACACAAACAGGATCACACAATCACGATCACACAATCACAATCACACAATCACAATCACACAATCACAATCACACAATCACAATCACACAATCACAATCACACAATCACAATCACACAATCACAATCACACAATCACAATCACACAATCACAATCACACAATCACAATCACACAATCACAATCACACAATCACAATCACACAATCACAATCACACAAGTACAATCACACAATCACAATCACACAATCACAATCACACAATCACAATCACACAATCACAATCACACAATCACAATCACACAATCACGATCACACAATCACGATCACACAATCACACAGTCACAATACCACAATCACGATCACACAATCACGATCACACAATCACGATCACACAATCACAATCACACAATCAGAATCACACAATCACAATAACACAATCACACAATCACGATCACACAATCACGATCACACAATCACGATCACACAATCACGATCACACAATCACGATCACACAATCACGATCACACAATCACGATCACACAATCACAGTCACACAATCACAATCACACAATCTCAATCACAATCACGATCACACAATCACGATCACACAATCAGAGTCACACAATCACAATCACACAATCTCAATCACAATCACGATCACACAAACAGGATCACACAATCACGATTACACAATCACGAGCACACAATCATGATCACACAAACACGATCGCACAATCACGATCACACAATGACGGCCACACAATCACGATCACACAATCACGATCACACAATCACGGTCACACAATCACACAGTCACAATCCCACAATCACGATCACACAATCACGATCACACAATCACGATCACACAATCACGATCACACAATCACCATCACACAATCACAATCACACAATCACAATCACACAATCACAATCACACAATCACAATCACACAATCACAATCACACAATCACAATCACACAATCACAATCACACAATCACAATCACACAATCACAATCACACAATCACAATCACACAATCACAATCACACAATCACAATCACACAATCACAATCACACAATCACAATCACACAATCACAATCACACAATCACAATCACACAATCACAATCACACAATCACAATCACACAATCACAATCACACAATCACAATCACACAATCACAATCACACAATCACAATCACACAATCACAATCACACAATCACAATCACACAATCACAATCACACAATCACAATCACACAATCACAATCACACAATCACAATCACACAATCACAATCACACAATCACAATCACACAATCACAATCACACAATCACAATCACACAATCACAATCACACAATCACAATCACACAATCACAATCACACAATCACAATCACACAATCACAATCACACAATCACAATCACACAATCACAATCACACAATCACAATCACACAATCACAATCACACAATCACAATCACACAATCACAATCACACAATCACAATCACACAATCACAATCACACAATCACAATCACACAATCACAATCACACAATCACAATCACACAATCACAATCACACAATCACAATCACACAATCACAATCACACAGTCACAATCACTCAATCACATAGTCACAATTCCATAATCACAAACCCACAATCACGATCACACAAACACGATCACACAGTCACGATCACACAATCACAATCACACAATCACACAATCACACAGTCACAATCCCACAATCACGATCACACAATCACGATCACACAGTCAGGATCACACAATCGCAATCACACAATCACAATCACACAAACACAATCACACAATCACACAATCACGACCGCACAATCACGATCACACAATCACAATCACACTGTCACACAGTCACAATCCCACAATCACGATCACACAATCACGATCACACAATCACGATCACACAATCACAATCACACAATCAGAATCACACAATCACAATAACACAATCACACAATCACGATCACACAATCACGATCACACAATCACGATCACACAATCACGATCACACAATCACGATCACACAATCACGATCACACAATCACAGTCACACAATCACAGTTACACAATCACAATCACACAATCTCAATCACAATCACGATCACACAAACAGGATCACACAATCACGATCACACAATCACGAGCACACAATCATGATCACACAAACACGATCGCACAATCACGATCACACAATCACGGCCACACAATCACGATCACACAATCACGATCACACAATCACGATCACACAATCACGATCACACAATCACACAGTCACAATCCCACAATCACGATCACACAATCACGATCACACAATCACGATCACACAATCACGATCACACAACCACGATCACACAATCACAGTCACACAATCACAATCACACAATCTCAATCACAATCACGATCACACAAACAGGATCACACAATCACGATCACACAATCACAATCACACAATCACAATCACACAATCACAATCACACAATCACAATCACACAATCACAATCACACAATCACAATCACACAATCACAATCACACAATCACAATCACACAATCACAATCACACAATCACAATCACACAATCACAATCACACAATCACAATCACACAATCACAATCACACAATCACAATCACACAAGTACAATCACACAATCACAATCACACAATCACAATCACACAATCACAATCACACAATCACAATCACACAATCACAATCACACAATCACGATCACACAATCACGATCACACAATCACACAGTCACAATACCACAATCACGATCACACAATCACGATCACACAATCACGATCACACAATCACAATCACACAATCAGAATCACACAATCACAATAACACAATCACACAATCACGATCACACAATCACGATCACACAATCACGATCACACAATCACGATCACACAATCACGATCACACAATCACGATCACACAATCACAGTCACACAATCACAATCACACAATCTCAATCACAATCACGATCACACAAACAGGATCACACAATCACGATTACACAATCACGTGCACACAATCATGATCACACAAACACGATCGCACAATCACGATCACACAATGACGGCCACACAATCACGATCACACAATCACGATCACACAATCACGATCACACAATCACACAGTCACAATCCCACAATCACGATCACACAATCACGATCACACAATCACGATCACACAATCACGATCACACAATCACGATCACACAATCACACAATCACAATCACACAATCACAATCACACAATCACAATCACACAATCACAATCACACAATCACAATCACACAATCACAATCACACAATCACAATCACACAATCACAATCACACAATCACAATCACACAATCACAATCACACAATCACAATCACACAATCACAATCACACAATCACAATCACACAATCACAATCACACAATCACAATCACACAATCACAATCACACAATCACAATCACACAATCACAATCACACAATCACAATCACACAATCACAATCACACAATCACAATCACACAATCACAATCACACAATCACAATCACACAATCACAATCACACAATCACAATCACACAATCACAATCACACAATCACAATCACACAATCACAATCACACAATCACAATCACACAATCACAATCACACAATCACAATCACACAATCACAATCACACAATCACAATCACACAATCACAATCACACAATCACAATCACACAATCACAATCACACAATCACAATCACACAATCACAATCACACAATCACAATCACACAATCACAATCACACAATCACAATCACACAATCACAATCACACAATCACAATCACACAATCACAATCACACAATCACAATCACACAATCACAATCACACAATCACAATCACACAATCACAATCACACAATCACAATCACACAATCACAATCACACAATCACAATCACACAATCACAATCACACAATCACAATCACACAATCACAATCACACAATCACAATCACACAATCACAATCACACAATCACAATCACACAATCACAATCACACAATCACAATCACACAATCACAATCACACAATCACAATCACACAATCACAATCACACAATCACAATCACACAATCACAATCACACAATCACAATCACACAATCACAATCACACAATCACAATCACACAATCACAATCACACAATCACAATCACACAATCACAATCACACAATCACAATCACACAATCACAATCACACAATCACAATCACACAATCACAATCACACAATCACAATCACACAGTCACAATCACTCAATCACATAGTCACAATTCCATAATCACAAACCCACAATCACGATCACACAAACACGATCACACAGTCACGATCACACAATCACAATCACACAATCACACAATCACACAGTCACAATCCCACAATCACGATCACACAGTCAGGATCACACAATCGCAATCACACAATCACAATCACACAAACACAATCACACAATCACACAATCACACAATCACGACCACACAATCACGATCACACAATCACAATCACACTGTCACACAGTCACAATCACACAGTCACACAATCACAATCACAATCGCACAATCATGATCACACAATCACGATCACACAGTCACGATCACACAATCACAATCACGCAATCACAATCACACAATCACAATCACACAATCGCAATCACACAATCAGAATCACACAATCACAATCACACAATCACAATCATACAATCACAATCACAATCACATAATCACAATCACACAATCACAATCACGATCACACAATCACACAGTCACAATCCCACAATCACGATCACACAATCACGATCACACAGTCACGATCACACAATCACAGTCACACAATCAGAATCACACAATCACAATAACACAATCACACAATCACGATCACACAATCACGATCACACAATCACGATCACACAATCACGATCACACAATCACAATCACACAATCTCAGTCACAATCACGATCACACAAACAGGATCACACAATCACGATCACACAATCACGAGCACACAATCAAGATCACACAAACACGATCGCACAATCACGATCACACAATCACGGCCACACAATCACGATCACACAATCACGATCACACAATCACGATCACACAATCACACAGTCACAATCCCACAATCACGATCACACAATCACGATCACACAATCACGATCACACAATCACGATCACACAATCACAATCACACAATCACAATCACACAATCACAATCACACAATCACAATCACACAATCACAATCACACAATCACAATCACACAATCACAATCACACAATCACAATCACACAGTCACAATCACTCAATCACATAGTCACAATCCCATAATCACAATCCCACAATCACGATCACACAGTCACAATCCCAAAATCGTAGTCACACAATCACAATCACACAATCACAATCACACAATCACACACTCACAAACCAACAATCACGATCACACAAACACGATCACACAATCACACAATCACAATCCCACAATCACAATCCCACAATCACAGTCACACTATCACA
Source organism: Megachile rotundata (assembly GCF_050947335.1). Taxonomy (NCBI): domain Eukaryota; kingdom Metazoa; phylum Arthropoda; class Insecta; order Hymenoptera; family Megachilidae; genus Megachile; species Megachile rotundata. The sequence continues at coordinate 385,021 of NW_027473382.1, read as the reverse complement.
GTCACACAATCACAATCACACAATCACAATCACACAATCACAATCACACAATCACAATCACACAATCACAATCACACAATCACAATCACACAATCACAATCACACAATCACAATCACACAATCACAATCACACAATCACAATCACACAATCACAATCACACAATCACAATCACACAATCACAATCACACAATCACAATCACACAATCACAATCACACAATCACAATCACACAATCACAATCACACAATCACAATCACACAATCACAATCACACAATCACAATCACACAATCACAATCACACAATCACAATCACACAATCACAATCACACAATCACAATCACACAATCACAATCACACAATCACAATCACACAATCACAATCACACAATCACAATCACACAATCACAATCACACAATCACAATCACACAATCACAATCACACAATCACAATCACACAATCACAATCACACAATCACACAATCACAATCACACAATCACAATCACACAATCACAATCACACAATCACAATCACACAATCACAATCACACAATCACAATCACACAATCACAATCACACAATCACAATCACACAATCCCAATCACACAATCGCAATCACACAATCGCAATCACACAATCGCAATCACACAATCGCAATCCCACAATCACAATCACACAATCACAATCACACAATCACAATCACACAATCACAATCACACAATCACAATCACACAATCACAATCACACAATCACAATCACACAATCACAATCACACAATCACAATCACACAATCACAATCACACAATCACAATCACACAATCACAATCACACAATCACAATCACACAATCACAATCACACAATCACAATCACACAATCACAATCACACAATCACAATCACACAATCACAATCACACAATCACAATCACACAATCACAATCACACAATCACAATCACACAATCACAATCACACAATCACAATCACACAATCACAATCACACAATCACAATCACACAATCACAATCACACAATCACAATCACACAATCACAATCACACAATCACAATCACACAATCACAATCACACAATCACAATCACACAATCACAATCACACAATCACAATCACACAATCACAATCACACAATCACAATCACACAATCACAATCACACAATCACAATCACACAATCACAATCACACAATCACAATCACACAATCACAATCACACAATCACAATCACACAATCACAATCACACAATCACAATCACACAATCACAATCACACAATCACAATCACACAATCACAATCACACAATCACAATCACACAATCACAATCACACAATCACAATCACACAATCACAATCACACAATCACAATCACACAATCACAATCACACAATCACAATCACACAATCACAATCACACAATCACAATCACACAATCACAATCACACAATCACAATCACACAATCACAATCACACAATCACAATCACACAATCACAATCACACAATCACAATCACACAATCACAATCACACAATCACAATCACACAATCACAATCACACAATCACAATCACACAATCACAATCACACAATCACAATCACACAATCACAATCACACAATCACAATCACACAATCACAATCACACAATCACAATCACACAATCACAATCACACAATCACAATCACACAATCACAATCACACAATCACAATCACACAATCACAATCACACAGTCACAATCACTCAATCACATAGTCACAATCCCATAATCACAATCCCACAATCACGATCACACAGTCACAATCCCAAAATCGTAGTCACACAATCACAATCACACAATCACAATCACACAATCACACACTCACAAACCAACAATCACGATCACACAAACACGATCACACAATCACACAATCACAATCCCACAATCACAATCCCACAATCACAGTCACACTATCACAGTCACACAATCACAATCACACAATCACAATCACACAATCACAATCACACAATCACAATCACACAATCACAATCACACAATCACAATCACACAATCACAATCACACAATCACAATCACACAATCACAATCACACAATCACAATCACACAATCACAATCACACAATCACAATCACACAATCACAATCACACAATCACAATCACACAATCACAATCACACAATCACAATCACACAATCACAATCACACAATCACAATCACACAATCACAATCACACAATCACAATCACACAATCACAATCACACAATCACAATCACACAATCACAATCACACAATCACAATCACACAATCACAATCACACAATCACAATCACACAATCACAATCACACAATCACAATCACACAATCACAATCACACAATCACAATCACACAATCACACAATCACAATCACACAATCACAATCACACAATCACAATCACACAATCACAATCACACAATCACAATCACACAATCACAATCACACAATCACAATCACACAATCACAATCACACAATCACAATCACACAATCACAATCACACAATCACAATCACACAATCGCAATCCCACAATCGCAATCACACAATCGCAATCACACAATCACAATCACACAATCACAATCACACAATCACAATCACACAATCACAATCACACAATCACAATCACACAATCACAATCACACAATCACAATCACACAATCACAATCACACAATCACAATCACACAATCACAATCACACAATCACAATCACACAATCACAATCACACAATCACAATCACACAATCACAATCACACAATCACAATCACACAATCACACAATCAGAATCACAATGACAATCACACAATCACAATGATACAATCACAGTGACACAATCGCAATGACGCAATCACAATCACGATCACACAATCACACAATCACACAATCACAATCCCACAATCACAGTCACACAATCACAGTGGCACAATCACAATGACACAATCACAATCACACAATCACAATCACACAATCACAATCACACAATCACAATCACACAATCACAATCACACAATCACAATCACACAATCACAATCACACAATCAGAATCACACAATCACAATCACACAATCACAATCACACAATCACACAGTCACAAACCCACAATCACGATCACACAAACACGATCACACAGTCACGATCAGACAATCACAATCAGGCAATCACAATCACGATCACACAATCACACAGTCACAATCCCACAATCACGATCACACAATCACGATCACACAATCACGATCACACAGTCAGGGTCACACAATCGCAGTCACACAATCACAATCACACAAACACAATCACACAATCACGACCACACAATCACGATCACACAATCACAATCACACTGTCACACAGTCACAATCACACAGTCACACAATCACAATCACAATCGCACAATAACGATCACACAATCACGATCACACAGTCACGATCAGACAATCACAATCACGCAATCACAATCACGATCACACAATCACACAGTCACAATCCCACAATCACGATCACACAATCACGATCACACAGTCACGATCACACAATCACAATCACACAATCAGAATCACACAATCACAATAACACAATCACACAATCACGATCATACAATCACGATCACACAATCACGATCACACAATCACTATCACACAATCACTATTACACAATCACGATCACACAATCACACAATCACAATCCCACAATCACAATCACACAATCACAGTCACACAAACACAATCACACAACCACAATCACACAATCACACAGTCACAATCACAATCACAATCACACAATCACACAGTCACAATCCCACAATTGCGATCACACAATCACGATCACACAATCACGATCGCACAATCACGATCACACAATCACGATCACTCAATGATGATCACACACTCACACAATCACAATCCCACAATCACAGTCACACAATCACAGTCACACAATCACAATCACACAATCACAATCACACAATCACAATCACACAATCACAATCACACAATCACAATCACACAATCACAATCACACAATCACAATCACACAATCACAATCACACAATCACAATCACACAATCACAATCACACAATCACAATCACACAATCACAATCACACAATCACAATCACACAATCACAATCACACAATCACAATCACACAATCACAATCACACAATCACAATCACACAATCACAATCACACAATCACAATCACACAATCACAATCACAATCACATAATCACAATCACACAATCACAATCACGATCACACAATCACACAGTCACAATCCCACAATCACGATCACACAATCACGATCACACAGTCACGATCACACAATCACAATCACACAATCAGAATCACACAATCACAATAACACAATCACACAATCACGATCACACAATCAGGATCACACAATCACGATCACACAATCACGATCACACAATAACGATCACACAATCACGATCACACAATCACAGTCACACAATCGCAGTCACACAATCACAATCACACAATCTCAATCACAATCACGATCACACAAACAGGATCACACAATCACGATCACACAATCACGAGCACACAATCATGATCACACAAACACGATCGCACAATCACGATCACACAATCACAGCCACACAATCACGATCACACAATCACGATCACACAATCACGATCACACAATCACAATCACACAATCACAATCACACAATCACAATCACACAATCACAATCACACAATCACAATCACACAATCACAATCACACAATCACAATCACACAATCACAATCACACAATCACAATCACACAATCACAATCACAATCACATAATCACAATCACACAATCACAATCACGATCACACAATCACACAGTCACAATCCCACAATCACGATCACACAATCACGATCACACAGTCACGATCACACAATCACAATCACACAATCAGAATCACACAATCACAATAACACAATCACACAATCACGATGACACAATCACGATCACACAATCACGATCACACAATCACGATCACACAATCACGATCACACAATCACGATCACACAATCACGATCACACAATCACAGTCACACAATCACAGTCACACAATCACAATCACACAATCTCAATCACAATCACGATCACACAAACAGGATCACACAATCACGATCACACAATCACGAGCACACAATCATGATCACACAAACACGATCGCACAATCACGATCACACAATCACGGCCACACAATCACGATCACACAATCACGATCACACAATCACGATCACGCAATCACACAGTCACAATCCCACAATCACGATCACACAATCACGATCACACAATCACGATCACACAATCACAATCACACAATCACAATCACACAACCACAATCACACAATCACAATCACACAATCACAATCACACAATCACAATCACACAATCACTATCACACAATCACAATCACACAATCACAATCACACAATCACAATCACACAATCACAATCACACAATCACAATCACACAATCACAATCACACAATCACAATCACACAATCACAATCACACAATCACAATCACACAATCACAATCACACAATCACAATCACACAATCACAATCACACAATCACAATCACACAATCACAATCACACAATCACAATCACACAATCACAATCACACAATCACAATCACACAATCACAATCACACAATCACAATCACACAATCACAATCACACAATCACAATCACACAATCACAATCACACAATCACAATCACACAATCACAATCACACAATCACAATCACACAATCACAATCACACAATCACAATCACACAATCACAATCACACAATCACAATCACACAATCACAATCACACAATCACAATCACACAATCACAATCACACAATCACAATCACACAATCACAATCACACAATCACAATCACACAATCACAATCACACAATCACAATCACACAATCACAATCACACAATCACAATCACACAATCACAATCACACAAGCACAATCACACAATCACAATCACACAATCACAATCACACAATCACAATCACACAATCACACAATCAGAATCACAATGACAATCACACAATCACAATGATACAATCACAGTGACACAATCACAATGACGCAATCACAATCACGATCACACAATCACACAATCACAATCCCACAATCACAGTCACACAATCACAGTGGCACAATCACAATGACGCAATCACAATCACACAATCACAATCACACAATCACAATCACACAATCACACACTCACAAACCAACAATCACGATCACACAAACACGATCACACAGTCACGATCACACAATCACACAATCACATTCCCACAATCACAATCCCACAATCACAGTCACACTATCACAATCACACAATCACAATCACACAATCACAATCACACAATCATAATCACACAATCACAATCACACAATCACAATCACACAATCACAATCACACAATCACAATCACACAATCACAATCACGCAATCACTATCACACAATCACAATCACACAATCACAATCACACAATCACAATCACACAATCACAATCATACAATCACAATCACACAATCACAATCACACAATCACAATCACACAATCACAATCACACAATCACACAATCAGAATCACAATGACAATCACACAATCACAATGATACAATCACAGTGACACAATCACAATGACGCAATCACAATCACGATCACGCAATCACACAATCACAATCCCACAATCACAGTCACACAATCACAATGGCACAATCACAATGACACAATCACAATCACACAATCACAATCACACAATCACAATCACACAATCACAATCACACAATCACAATCACACAATCACAATCACGCAATCACTATCACACAATCACAATCACACAATCACAATCACACAATCACAATCACACAATCACAATCATACAATCACAATCACACAATCACAATCACACAATCACAATCACACAATCACACAATCAGAATCACAATGACAATCACACAATCACAATGATACAATCACAGTGACACAATCACAATGACGCAATCACAATCACGATCACGCAATCACACAATCACAATCCCACAATCACAGTCACACAATCACAATGGCACAATCACAATGACACAATCACAATCACACAATCACAATCACACAATCACAATCACACAATCACAATCACACAATCACAATCACACAATCACAATCACACAATCACAATCACACAATCACAATCACACAATCACAATCACACAATCACAATCACACAATCACAATCACACAATCACAATCACACAATCACAATCACACAATCACAATCACACAATCACAATCACACAATCACAATCACACAATCACAATCACACAATCACAATCACACAATCACAATCACACAATCACAATCACACAATCACAATCACACAATCACAATCACACAATCACAATCACACAATCACAATCACACAATCACAATCACACAATCACAATCACACAATCACAATCACACAATCACAATCACACAATCACAATCACACAATCACAATCACACAATCACAATCACACAATCACAATCACACAATCACAATCACACAATCACAATCACACAATCACAATCACACAATCACAATCACACAATCACAATCACACAATCACAATCACACAATCACAATCACACAATCACAATCACACAATCACAATCACACAATCACAATCACACAATCACAATCACACAATCACAATCACACAATCACACAATCAGAATCACAATGACAATCACACAATCACAATGATACAATCACAGTGACACAATCACAATGACGCAATCACAATCACGATCACACAATCACACAATCACAATCCCACAATCACAGTCACACAATCACAGTGGCACAATCACAATGACGCAATCACAATCACACAATCACAATCACACAATCACAATCACACAATCACACACTCACAAACCAACAATCACGATCACACAAACACGATCACACAGTCACGATCACACAATCACACAATCACATTCCCACAATCACAATCCCACAATCACAGTCACACTATCACAATCACACAATCACAATCACACAATCACAATCACACAATCATAATCACTCAATCACAATCACACAATCACAATCACACAATCACAATCACACAATCACAATCACACAATCACAATCACGCAATCACTATCACACAATCACAATCACACAATCACAATCACACAATCACAATCACACAATCACAATCATACAATCACAATCACACAATCACAATCACACAATCACAATCACACAATCCCACAATCAGAATCACAATGACAATCACACAATCACAATGATACAATCACAGTGACACAATCACAATGACGCAATCACAATCACGATCACACAATCACACAATCACAATCCCACAATCACAGTCACACAATCACAATGGCACAATCACAATGACACAATCACAATCACACAATCACAATCACACAATCACAATCACACAATCACAATCACACAATCACAATCACACAATCACAATCACACAATCACAATCACACAATCAGAATCACACAATCACAATAACACAATCACACAATCACGATCACACAATCACGAGCACACAATCACGATCACACAATCACGATCACACAATCACGATCACACAATCACAGTCACACAATCACAGTCACACAATCACAATCACACAATCTCAATCACAATCACGATCACACAAACAGGATCACACAATCACGATCACACAATCACGAGCACACAATCATGATCACACAATCACAATCACACAATCACATTCACACAACCACAATCACACAATCACAATCACACAATCACAATCACACAATCACAATCACACAATCACAATCACACAATCACAATCACACAATCACAATCACACAATCACAATCACACAATCACAATCACACAATCACAATCACACAATCACAATCACACAATCACAATCACACAATCACAATCACACAATCACAATCACACAATCACAATCACACAATCACAATCACACAATCACAATCACACAATCACAATCACACAATCACAATCACACAATCACAATCACACAATCACAATCACACAATCACAATCACACAATCACAATCACACAATCACAATCACACAATCACAATCACACAATCACAATCACACAATCACAATCACACAATCACAATCACACAATCACAATCACACAATCACAATCACACAATCACAATCACACAATCACAATCACAATCACATAATCACAATCACACAATCACAATCACGATCACACAATCACACAGTCACAATCCCACAATCACGATCACACAATCACGATCACACAGTCACGATCACACAATCACAATCACACAATCAGAATCACACAATCACAATAACACAATCACACAATCACGATCACACAATCAGGATCACACAATCACGATCACACAATCACGATCACACAATAACGATCACACAATCACGATCACACAATCACAGTCACACAATCACAGTCACACAATCACAATCACACAATCTCAATCACAATCACGATCACACAAACAGGATCACACAATCACGATCACACAATCACGAGCACACAATCATGATCACACAAACACGATCGCACAATCACGATCACACAATCACAGCCACACAATCATGATCACACAATCACGATCACACAATCACGATCACACAATCACAATCACACAATCACAATCACACAATCACAATCACACAATCACAATCACACAATCACAATCACACAATCACAATCACACAATCACAATCACACAATCACAATCACACAATCACAATCACACAATCACAATCACAAAATCACAATCACACAATCACAATCACGATCACACAATCACACAGTCACAATCCCACAATCACGATCACACAATCACGATCACACAGTCACGATCACACAATCACAATCACACAATCAGAATCACACAATCACAATAACACAATCACACAATCACGATCACACAATCACGATCACGCAATCACACAGTCACAATCCCACAATCACGATCACACAATCACGATCACACAATCACGATCACACAATCACAATCACACAATCACAATCACACAATCACAATCCCACAATCACAATCACACAATCACAGTCACACAAACACAATCACACAACCACAATCACACAATCACACAGTCACAATCACAATCACAATCACACAATCACACAGTCACAATCCCACAATTGCGATCACACAATCACGATCACACAATCACGATCGCACAATCACGATCACACAATCACGATCACTCAATGATGATCACACACTCACACAATCACAATCCCACAATCACAGTCACACAATCACAGTCACACAATCACAATCACACAATCACAATCACACAATCACAATCACACAATCACAATCACACAATCACAATCACACAATCACAATCACACAATCACAATCACACAATCACAATCACAATCACACAATCACAATCACACAATCACAATCACACAATCACAATCACACAATCACAATCACACAATCACAATCACACAATCACAATCACACAATCACAATCACACAATCACAATCACACAATCACAATCACACAATCACAATCACACAATCACAATCACACAATCACAATCACACAATCACAATCACACAATCACAATCACACAATCACAATCACAATCACATAATCACAATCACACAATCACAATCACGATCACACAATCACACAGTCACAATCCCACAATCACGATCACACAATCACGATCACACAGTCACGATCACACAATCACAATCACACAATCAGAATCACACAATCACAATAACACAATCACACAATCACGATCACACAATCAGGATCACACAATCACGATCACACAATCACGATCACACAATAACGATCACACAATCACGATCACACAATCACAGTCACACAATCACAGTCACACAATCACAATCACACAATCTCAATCACAATCACGATCACACAAACAGGATCACACAATCACGATCACACAATCACGAGCACACAATCATGATCACACAAACACGATCGCACAATCACGATCACACAATCACAGCCACACAATCACGATCACACAATCACGATCACACAATCACGATCACACAATCACAATCACACAATCACAATCACACAATCACAATCACACAATCACAATCACACAATCACAATCACAATCACATAATCACAATCACACAATCACAATCACGATCACACAATCACACAGTCACAATCCCACAATCACGATCACACAATCACGATCACACAGTCACGATCACACAATCACAATCACACAATCAGAATCACACAATCACAATAACACAATCACACAATCACGATCACACAATCACGATCACACAATCACGATCACACAATCACGATCACACAATCACGATCACACAATCACAGTCACACAATCACAGTCACACAATCACAATCACACAATCTCAATCACAATCACGATCACACAAACAGGATCACACAATCACGATCACACAATCACGAGCACACAATCACGATCACACAATCACAATCACACAATCACATTCACACAATCACAATCACACAATCACAATCACACAATCACAATCACACAATCACAATCACACAATCACAATCACACAATCACAATCACACAATCACAATCACACAATCACAATCACACAATCACAATCACACAATCACAATCACACAATCACAATCACACAATCACAATCACACAATCACAATCACACAATCACAATCACACAATCACAATCACACAATCACAATCACACAATCACAATCACACAATCACAATCACACAATCACAATCACACAATCACAATCACACAATCACAATCACACAATCACAATCACACAATCACAATCACACAATCACAATCACACAATCACAATCACACAATCACAATCACACAATCACAATCACACAATCACAATCACACAATCACAATCACACAATCACAATCACACAATCACAATCACACAATCACAATCACACAATCACAATCACACAATCACAATCACACAATCACAATCACACAATCACAATCACACAATCACAATCACACAATCACAATCACACAATCACAATCACACAATCACAATCACACAATCACAATCACACAATCACAATCACACAATCACAATCACACAATCACAATCACACAATCACAATCACACAATCACAATCACACAATCACAATCACACAATCACAATCACACAATCACAATCACACAATCACAATCACACAATCACAATCACACAATCACAATCACACAATCACAATCACACAATCACAATCACACAATCACAATCACACAATCACAATCACACAATCACAATCACACAATCACAATCACACAATCACAATCATACAATCACAATCACACAATCACAATCACACAATCACAATCACACAATCACAATCACACAGTCACAATCACTCAATCACATAGTCACAATCCCATAATCACAAACCCACAATCACGATCACACAAACACGATCACACAGTCACGATCACACAATCACAACCACACAATCACACAATCACACAGTCACAATCCCACAATCACGATCACACAATCACGATCACACAGTCGGCATCACACAATCGCAATCACACAATCACAATCACACAAACACAATCACACAATCACACAATCACGACCACACAATCACAATCACACAATCACAATCACACAATCACAATCACACAATCACAATCACACAATCACAATCACACAATCACAATCACACAATCACAATCACACAATCACAATCACACAATCACAATCACACAATCACAATCACACAATCACAATCACACAATCACAATCACACAATCACAATCACACAATCACAATCACAATCACACCATCACACAGTCACAATCCCACAATTGCGATCACACAATCACGATCACACAATCACGATCGCACAATCACGATCACACAATCACGATCACTCAATGATGATCACACAATCACACAATCACAATCCCACAATCACAGTCACACAATCACAGTCACACAATCACAATCACACAATCACAGTCACACAATCACAGTCACACAATCACAATCACACAATCTCAATCACAATCACGATCACACAAACAGGATCACACAATCACAATCACACAGTCACTCAATCACAATCACAACAACAATCACACAAACACAATCACGATCACACAATCACGATCACACAATCACGATCACACAGTCACGATCACACAATCACAATCACACAATCAGAATCACACAATCACAATAACACAATCACACAATCACGATCACACAATCACGATCACACAATCACGATCACACAATCGCGATCACACAATCACTATCACACAATTACAATCACACAATCACAATCACACAATCACAATCACACAATCACAATCACACAATCACAATCACACAATCACAATCACACAATCACAATCACACAATCACAATCACACAATCACAATCATACAATCACAATCACACAATCACAATCACACAATCACAATCACACAGTCACAATCACTCAATCACATAGTCACAATCCCATAATTACAAACCCACAATCACGATCACACAAACACGATCACACAGTCACGATCACACAATCACAATCACACAATCACACAATCACACAGACACAATCCCACAATCGCGATCACACAATCACGATCACAAACCAACAATCACGATCACACAAACACGATCACACAGTCACGATCACACAATCACACAATCACAATCCCACAATCACAATCCCACAATCACAATCACACAATCACAATCACGCAATCACTATCACACAATCACAATCACACAATCACAATCACACAATCACAATCACACAATCACAATCATACAATCACAATCACACAATCACAATCACACAATCACAATCACTCAATCACAATCACACAATCACAATCACACAATCACACAATCAGAATCACAATGACAATCACACAATCACAATGATACAATCACAGTGACACAATCACAATGACGCAATCACAATCACGATCACACAATCACACAATCACAATCCCACAATCACAGTCACACAATCACAGTGGCACAATCACAATGACACAATCACAATCACACAATCACAATCACACAATCACAATCACACAATCACAATCACACAATCACAATCACACAATCACAATCACACAATCACAATCACACAATCACAATCACACAATCACAATCACACAATCACAATCACACAATCACAATCACACAATCACAATCACACAATCACAATCACACAATCACAATCACACAATCACAATCACACAATCACAATCACACAATCACAAACACACAATCACAATCACACAATCACACAGTCACAAACCCACAATCACGATCACACAAACACGATCACACAGTCACGATCAGACAATCACAATCACGCAATCACAATCACGATCACACAATCACACAGTCACAATCCCACAATCACGATCACACAATCACGATCACACAGTCAGGATCACACAATCGCAGACACACAATCACAATCACACAAACACAATCACACAATCACGACCACACAATGACGATCACACAATCACAATCACACTGTCACACAGTCACAATCACACAGTCACACAATCACAATCACAATCGCACAATCACGATCACACAATCACGATCACACAGTCACGATCAGACAATCACAATCACGCAATCACAATCACGATCACACAATCGCACAGTCACAATCCCACAATCACAATAACACAATCACACAATCACGATCATACAATCACGATCACACAATCACGATCACACAATCACTATCACACAATCACTATTACACAATCACGATCACACAATCACACAATCACAATCCCACAATCACAATCACACAATCACAGTCACACAAACACAATCACACAACCACAATCACACAATCACACAGTCCCAATCACAATCACAATCACACAATCACACAGTCACAATCCCACAATTGCGATCACACAATCACGATCACACAATCACGATCGCACAATCACGATCACACAATCACGATCACTCAATGATGATCACACACTCACACAATCACAATCCCACAATCACAGTCACACAATCACAGTCACACAATCACAATCACACAATCACAATCACACAATCACAATCACACAATCACAATCACACAATCACAATCACACAATCACAATCACACAATCACAATCACACAATCACAATCACACAATCACAATCACACAATCACAATCACACAATCACAATCACACAATCACAATCACACAATCACAATCACACAATCACGATCGCACAATCACGATCACACAATCACGATCACTCAATGATGATCACACACTCACACAATCACAATCCCACAATCACAGTCACACAATCACAGTCACACAATCACAATCACACAATCACAATCACACAATCACAATCACACAATCACAATCACACAATCACAATCACACAATCACAATCACACAATCACAATCACACAATCACAATCACACAATCACAATCACACAATCACAATCACACAATCACAGTCACACAATCACAGTCACACAATCACAATCACACAATCTCAATCACAATCACGATCACACAAACAGGATCACACAATCACGATCACACAATCACGAGCACACAATCATGATCACACAAACACGATCGCACAATCACGATCACACAATCACAGCCACACAATCATGATCACACAATCACGATCACACAATCACGATCACACAATCACAATCACACAATCACAATCACACAATCACAATCACACAATCACAATCACACAATCACAATCACACAATCACAATCACACAATCACAATCACACAATCACAATCACACAATCACAATCACAAAATCACAATCACACAATCACAATCACACAATCACGACCACACAATGACGATCACACAATCACAATCACACTGTCACACAGTCACAATCACACAGTCACACAATCACAATCACAATCGCACAATCACGATCACACAATCACGATCACACAGTCACGATCAGACAATCACAATCACGCAATCACAATCACGATCACACAATCGCACAGTCACAATCCCACAATCACAATAACACAATCACACAATCACGATCATACAATCACGGTCACACAATCACGATCACACAATCACTATCACACAATCACTATTACACAATCACGATCACACAATCACACAATCACAATCCCACAATCACAATCACACAATCACAGTCACACAAACACAATCACACAACCACAATCACACAATCACACAGTCCCAATCACAATCACAATCACACAATCACACAGTCACAATCCCACAATTGCGATCACACAATCACGATCACACAATCACGATCGCACAATCACGATCACACAATCACGATCACTCAATGATGATCACACACTCACACAATCACAATCCCACAATCACAGTCACACAATCACAGTCACACAATCACAATCACACAATCACAATCACACAATCACAATCACACAATCACAATCACACAATCACAATCACACAATCACAATCACACAATCACAATCACACAATCACAATCACACAATCACAATCACACAATCACAATCACACAATCACAATCACACAATCACAATCACACAATCACAATCACACAATCACAATCATACAATCACAATCACACAATCACAATCACACAATCACAATCACACAGTCACAATCACTCAATCACATAGTCACAATCCCATAATTACAAACCCACAATCACGATCACACAAACACGATCACACAGTCACGATCACACAATCACAATCACACAATCACACAATCACACAGACACAATCCCACAATCGCGATCACACAATCACGATCACAAACCAACAATCACGATCACACAAACACGATCACACAGTCACGATCACACAATCACACAATCACAATCCCACAATCACAATCCCACAATCACAATCACACAATCACAATCACGCAATCACTATCACACAATCACAATCACACAATCACAATCACACAATCACAATCACACAATCACAATCATACAATCACAATCACACAATCACAATCACACAATCACAATCACTCAATCACAATCACACAATCACAATCACACAATCACACAATCAGAATCACAATGACAATCACACAATCACAATGATACAATCACAGTGACACAATCACAATGACGCAATCACAATCACGATCACACAATCACACAATCACAATCCCACAATCACAGTCACACAATCACAGTGGCACAATCACAATGACACAATCACAATCACACAATCACAATCACACAATCACAATCACACAATCACAATCACACAATCACAATCACACAATCACAATCACACAATCACAATCACACAATCACAATCACACAATCACAATCACACAATCACAATCACACAATCACAATCACACAATCACAATCACACTACCACAATCACACAATCACAATCACACAATCACAATCACACAATCACAATCACACAATCACAATCACACAATCACAATCACACAATCACAAACACACAATCACAATCACACAATCACACAGTCACAAACCCACAATCACGATCACACAAACACGATCACACAGTCACGATCAGACAATCACAATCACGCAATCACAATCACGATCACACAATCACACAGTCACAATCCCACAATCACGATCACACAATCACGATCACACAGTCAGGATCACACAATCGCAGACACACAATCACAATCACACAAACACAATCACACAATCACGACCACACAATGACGATCACACAATCACAATCACACTGTCACACAGTCACAATCACACAGTCACACAATCACAATCACAATCGCACAATCACGATCACACAATCACGATCACACAGTCACGATCAGACAATCACAATCACGCAATCACAATCACGATCACACAATCGCACAGTCACAATCCCACAATCACAATAACACAATCACACAATCACGATCATACAATCACGATCACACAATCACGATCACACAATCACTATCACACAATCACTATTACACAATCACGATCACACAATCACACAATCACAATCCCACAATCACAATCACACAATCACAGTCACACAAACACAATCACACAACCACAATCACACAATCACACAGTCCCAATCACAATCACAATCACACAATCACACAGTCACAATCCCACAATTGCGATCACACAATCACGATCACACAATCACGATCGCACAATCACGATCACACAATCACGATCACTCAATGATGATCACACACTCACACAATCACAATCCCACAATCACAGTCACACAATCACAGTCACACAATCACAATCACACAATCACAATCACACAATCACAATCACACAATCACAATCACACAATCACAATCACACAATCACAATCACACAATCACAATCACACAATCACAATCACACAATCACAATCACACAATCACAATCACACAATCACAATCACACAATCACAATCACACAATCACAATCACACAATCACAATCACACAATCACAATCACACAATCACAATCACACAATCACAATCACACAATCACAATCACAATCACATAATCACAATCACACAATCACAATCACGATCACACAATCACACAGTCACAATCCCACAATCACGATCACACAATCACGATCACACAGTCACGATCACACAATCACAATCACACAATCAGAATCACACAATCACAATAACACAATCACACAATCACGATCACACAATCAGGATCACACAATCACGATCACACAATCACGATCACACAATAACGATCACACAATCACGATCACACAATCACAGTCACACAATCACAGTCACACAATCACAATCACACAATCTCAATCACAATCACGATCACACAAACAGGATCACACAATCACGATCACACAATCACGAGCACACAATCATGATCACACAAACACGATCGCACAATCACGATCACACAATCACAGCCACACAATCATGATCACACAATCACGATCACACAATCACGATCACACAATCACAATCACACAATCACAATCACACAATCACAATCACACAATCACAATCACACAATCACAATCACACAATCACAATCACACAATCACAATCACACAATCACAATCACAAAATCACAATCACACAATCACAATCACGATCACACAATCACACAGTCACAATCCCACAATCACGATCACACAATCACGATCACACAGTCACGATCACACAATCACAATCACACAATCAGAATCACACAATCACAATAACACAATCACACAATCACGATCACACAATCACGATCACACAATCACGATCACACAATCACGATCACCCAATCACGATCACACAATCACGATCACACAATCACAGTCGCACAATCACAGTCACACAATCACAATCACACAATCTCAATCACAATCACGATCACACAAACAGGATCACACAATCACGATCACACAATCACGAGCACACAATCATGATCACACAAACACGATCGCACAATCACGATCACACAATCACGGCCACACAATCACGATCACACAATCACGATCACACAATCACGATCACGCAATCACACAGTCACAATCCCACAATCACGATCACACAATCACGATCACACAATCACGATCACACAATCACAATCACACAATCACAATCACACAATCACAATCACACAATCACAATCACACAATCACAATCACACAATCACTATCACACAATCACAATCACACAATCACAATCACACAATCACAATCACACAATCACAATCACACAATCACAATCACACAATCACAATCACACAATCACAATCACACAGTCACAATCACTCAATCACATAGTCACAATCCCATAATCACAATCCCACAATCACGATCACACAGTCACAATCCCACAATCGCAGTCACACAATCACAATCACACAATCACAATCACACAATCACACAGTCACAAACCCACAATCACGATCACACAAACACGATCACACAGTCACGATCACACAATCACACAATCACAATCCCACAATCACAATCCCACAATCACAGTCACACTATCACAATCACACAACCACAATCACACAATCACAATCACACAGTCACAAACCCACAATCACGATCACACATACACGATCACACAGTCACGATCACACAGTCACAATCACACAGTCACACAATCACAATCACAATCGCACAATCACGATCACACAATCACGATCACACAGTCACGATCAGACAATCACAATCACGCAATCACAATCACACAATCACAATAACACAATCACAATCACGATCACACAATCACAATCACACAATCACAATCACACAATCACAATCACACAATCACAATCACACAATCACAATCACACAATCACAATCACACAATCACAATCACACAATCACAAACACACAATCACAATCACACAATCACACAGTCACAAACCCACAATCACGATCACACAAACACGATCACACAGTCACGATCAGACAATCACAATCACGCAATCACAATCACGATCACACAATCAGACAGTCACAATCCCACAATCACGATCACACAATCACGATCACACAGTCAGGATCACACAATCGCAGACACACAATCACAATCACACAAACACAATCACACAATCACGACCACACAATGACGATCACACAATCACAATCACACTGTCACACAGTCACAATCACACAGTCACACAATCACAATCACAATCGCACAATCACGATCACACAATCACGATCACACAGTCACGATCAGACAATCACAATCACGCAATCACAATCACGATCACACAATCGCACAGTCACAATCCCACCATCACAATAACACAATCACACAATCACGATCATACAATCACGATCACACAATCACGATCACACAATCACTATCACACAATCACTATTACACAATCACGATCACACAATCACCCAATCACAATCCCACAATCACAATCACACAATCACAGTCACACAAACACAATCACACAACCACAATCACACAATCACACAGTCCCAATCACAATCACAATCACACAATCACACAGTCACAATCCCACAATTGCGATCACACAATCACGATCACACAATCACGATCGCACAATCACGATCACACAATCACGATCACTCAATGATGATCACACACTCACACAATCACAATCCCACAATCACAGTCACACAATCACAGTCACACAATCACAATCACACAATCACAATCACACAATCACAATCACACAATCACAATCACACAATCACAATCACACAATCACAATCACACAATCACAATCACACAATCACAATCACACAATCACAATCACACAATCACAATCACACAATCACAATCACACAATCACAATCACACAATCACAATCACACAATCACAATCACACAATCACAATCACACAATCACAATCACACAATCACAATCACACAATCACAATCACACAATCACAATCACAATCACATAATCACAATCACACAATCACAATCACGATCACACAATCACACAGTCACAATCCCACAATCACGATCACACAATCACGATCACACAGTCACGATCACACAATCACAATCACACAATCAGAATCACACAATCACAATAACACAATCACACAATCACGATCACACAATCAGGATCACACAATCACGATCACACAATCACGATCACACAATAACGATCACACAATCACGATCACACAATCACAGTCACACAATCACAGTCACACAATCACAATCACACAATCTCAATCACAATCACGATCACACAAACAGGATCACACAATCACGATCACACAATCACGAGCACACAATCATGATCACACAAACACGATCGCACAATCACGATCACACAATCACAGCCACACAATCATGATCACACAATCACGATCACACAATCACGATCACACAATCACAATCACACAATCACAATCACACAATCACAATCACACAATCACAATCACACAATCACAATCACACAATCACAATCACACAATCACAATCACACAATCACAATCACACAATCACAATCACACAATCACAATCACACAATCACAATCACACAATCACAATCACACAGTCACAATCACTCAATCACATAGTCACAATCCCATAATCACAATCCCACAATCACGATCACACAGTCACAATCCCACAATCGCAGTCACACAATCACAATCACACAATCACAATCACACAATCACACAGTCACAAACCCACAATCACGATCACACAAACACGATCACACAGTCACGATCACACAATCACACAATCACAATCCCACAATCACAATCCCACAATCACAGTCACACTATCACAATCACACAACCACAATCACACAATCACAATCACACAGTCACAAACCCACAATCACGATCACACATACACGATCACACAGTCACGATCACACAGTCACAATCACACAGTCACACAATCACAATCACAATCGCACAATCACGATCACACAATCACGATCACACAGTCACGATCAGACAATCACAATCACGCAATCACAATCACACAATCACAATAACACAATCACAATCACGATCACACAATCACAATCACACAATCACAATCACACAATCACAATCACACAATCACAATCACACAATCACAATCACACAATCACAATCACACAATCACAATCACACAATCACAAACACACAATCACAATCACACAATCACACAGTCACAAACCCACAATCACGATCACACAAACACGATCACACAGTCACGATCAGACAATCACAATCACGCAATCACAATCACGATCACACAATCAGACAGTCACAATCCCACAATCACGATCACACAATCACGATCACACAGTCAGGATCACACAATCGCAGACACACAATCACAATCACACAAACACAATCACACAATCACGACCACACAATGACGATCACACAATCACAATCACACTGTCACACAGTCACAATCACACAGTCACACAATCACAATCACAATCGCACAATCACGATCACACAATCACGATCACACAGTCACGATCAGACAATCACAATCACGCAATCACAATCACGATCACACAATCGCACAGTCACAATCCCACCATCACAATAACACAATCACACAATCACGATCATACAATCACGATCACACAATCACGATCACACAATCACTATCACACAATCACTATTACACAATCACGATCACACAATCACCCAATCACAATCCCACAATCACAATCACACAATCACAGTCACACAAACACAATCACACAACCACAATCACACAATCACACAGTCCCAATCACAATCACAATCACACAATCACACAGTCACAATCCCACAATTGCGATCACACAATCACGATCACACAATCACGATCGCACAATCACGATCACACAATCACGATCACTCAATGATGATCACACACTCACACAATCACAATCCCACAATCACAGTCACACAATCACAGTCACACAATCACAATCACACAATCACAATCACACAATCACAATCACACAATCACAATCACACAATCACAATCACACAATCACAATCACACAATCACAATCACACAATCACAATCACACAATCACAATCACACAATCACAATCACACAATCACAATCACACAATCACAATCACACAATCACAATCACACAATCACAATCACACAATCACAATCACACAATCACAATCACACAATCACAATCACACAATCACAATCACACAATCACAATCACAATCACATAATCACAATCACACAATCACAATCACGATCACACAATCACACAGTCACAATCCCACAATCACGATCACACAATCACGATCACACAGTCACGATCACACAATCACAATCACACAATCAGAATCACACAATCACAATAACACAATCACACAATCACGATCACACAATCAGGATCACACAATCACGATCACACAATCACGATCACACAATAACGATCACACAATCACGATCACACAATCACAGTCACACAATCACAGTCACACAATCACAATCACACAATCTCAATCACAATCACGATCACACAAACAGGATCACACAATCACGATCACACAATCACGAGCACACAATCATGATCACACAAACACGATCGCACAATCACGATCACACAATCACAGCCACACAATCATGATCACACAATCACGATCACACAATCACGATCACACAATCACAATCACACAATCACAATCACACAATCACAATCACACAATCACAATCACACAATCACAATCACACAATCACAATCACACAATCACAATCACACAATCACAATCACACAATCACAATCACACAATCACAATCACACAATCACAATCACACAATCACTATCACACAATCACAATCACACAATCACAATCACACAATCACAATCACACAATCACAATCACACAATCACAATCACACAATCACAATCACACAGTCACAATCACTCAATCACATAGTCACAATCCCATAATCACAATCCCACAATCACGATCACACAGTCACAATCCCACAATCGCAGTCACACAATCACAATCACACAATCACAATCACACAATCACGCAGTCACAAACCCACAATCACGATCACACAATCACGATCACACAATCACAATCACACAATCACAATCACACAATCACGATCACACAATCACGATCCCACAATCACAGTCACACTATCACAATCACACAACCACAATCACACAATCACAATCACACAGTCACAAACCCACAATCACGATCACACAAACACGATCACACAATCACGATCACACAGTCACGATCAGACAATCACAATCACGCAATCACAATCACACAATCACAATAACACAATCACAATCACGATCACACAATCACACAGTCACAATCCCACAATCACGATCACACAATCACGATCACACAATCACAATCACACAATCACAATCACACAATCACAATCACACAATCACAATCACACAATCACAATCACACAATCACAATCACACAATCACAATCACACAATCACAATCACACAATCACAATCACACAATCACAATCACACAATCACAATCACACAATCACAATCACACAGTCACAATCACTCAATCACATAGTCACAATCCCATAATCACAAACCCACAATCACGATCACACAAACACGAACACACAGTCACGATCACACAATCACAATCACACAATCACACAATCACACAGTCACAATCCCACAATCACGATCACACAATCACGATCACACAGTCGGCATCACACAATCGCAATCACACAATCACAATCACACAAACACAATCACACAATCACACAATCACGACCACACAATCACAATCACACAATCACAATCACACAATCACAATCACACAATCACAATCACACAATCACAATCACACAATCACAATCACACAATCACAATCACACAATCACAATCACACAATCACAATCACACAATCACAATCACACAATCACAATCACACAATCACAATCACACAATCACAATCACACAATCACAATCACACAATCACAATCACACAATCACAATCACACAATCACAATCACACAATCACAATCACACAATCACGATCACACAATCACAATCACACTGTCACACAGTCACAATCACACAGTCACACAATCACAATCACAATCGCACAATCACGATCACGCAATCACGATCACACAGTCACGATCACACAATCACATAGTCACAATCCCATAATCACAAACCCACAATCACGATCACACAAACACGAACACACAGTCACGATCACACAATCACAATCACACAATCACACAATCACACAGTCACAATCCCACAATCACGATCACACAATCACGATCACACAGTCGGCATCACACAATCGCAATCACACAATCACAATCACACAAACACAATCACACAATCACACAATCACGACCACACAATCACAATCACACAATCACAATCACACAATCACAATCACACAATCACAATCACACAATCACAATCACACAATCACAATCACACAATCACAATCACACAATCACAATCACACAATCACAATCACACAATCACAATCACACAATCACAATCACACAATCACAATCACACAATCACAATCACACAATCACAATCACACAATCACAATCACACAATCACAATCACACAATCACAATCACACAATCACAATCACACAATCACAATCACACAATCACAATCACACAATCACAATCACACAATCACAATCACACAATCACAATCACACAGTCACAATCACTCAATCACATAGTCACAATCCCATAATCACAAACCCACAATCACGATCACACAAACACGAACACACAGTCACGATCACACAATCACAATCACACAATCACACAATCACACAGTCACAATCCCACAATCACGATCACACAATCACGATCACACAGTCGGCATCACACAATCGCAATCACACAATCACAATCACACAAACACAATCACACAATCACACAATCACGACCACACAATCACAATCACACAATCACAATCACACAATCACAATCACACAATCACAATCACACAATCACAATCACACAATCACAATCACACAATCACAATCACACAATCACAATCACACAATCACAATCACACAATCACAATCACACAATCACAATCACACAATCACAATCACACAATCACAATCACACAATCACAATCACACAATCACAATCACACAATCACAATCACACAATCACAATCACACAATCACAATCACACAATCACGATCACACAATCACAATCACACTGTCACACAGTCACAATCACACAGTCACACAATCACAATCACAATCGCACAATCACGATCACGCAATCACGATCACACAGTCACGATCACACAATCACAATCACACAATCAGAATCACACAATCACAATAACACAATCACACAATCACGATCACACAATCACGATCACACAATCACGATCACACAATAACTATCACACAATCACTATCACACAATCACGATCACACAATCACACAATCACACAATCACAATCCCACAATCACAATCACACAATCACAGTCACACAATCGCAATCACACAACCACAATCACACAATCACACAGTCACAATCACAATCACAATCACACCATCACACAGTCACAATCCCACAATTGCGATCACACAATCACGATCACACAATCACGATCGCACAATCACGATCACACAATCACGATCACTCAATGATGATCACACAATCACACAATCACAATCCCACAATCACAGTCACACAATCACAGTCACACAATCACAATCACACAATCACAGTCACACAATCACAGTCACACAATCACAATCACACAATCTCAATCACAATCACGATCACACAAACAGGATCACACAATCACAATCACACAGTCACTCAATCACAATCACAACAACAATCACACAAACACAATCACACAATCACGATCACACAATCACGATCACACAGTCACGATCACACAATCACAATCACACAATCAGAATCACACAATCACAATAACACAATCACACAATCACGATCACACAATCACGATCACACAATCACGATCACACAATCGCGATCACACAATCACTATCACACAATTACAATCACACAATCACAATCACACAATCACAATCACACAATCACAATCACACAATCACAATCACACAATCACAATCACACAATCACGATCACTCAATGATGATCACACAATCACACAATCACAATCCCACAATCACAGTCACACAATCACAGTCACACAATCACAATCACACAATCACAGTCACACAATCACAGTCACACAATCACAATCACACAATCTCAATCACAATCACGATCACACAAACAGGATCACACAATCACAATCACACAGTCACTCAATCACAATCACAACAACAATCACACAAACACAATCACACAATCACGATCACACAATCACGAACACACAGTCACGATCACACAATCACAATCACACAATCAGAATCACACAATCACAATAACACAATCACACAATCACGATCACACAATCACGATCACACAATCACGATCACACAATCGCGATCACACAATCACTATCACACAATTACAATCACACAATCACAATCACACAATCACAATCACACAATCACAATCACACAATCACAATCACACAATCACAATCACACAATCACAATCACACAATCACAATCATACAATCACAATCACACAATCACAATCACACAATCACAATCACACAGTCACAATCACTCAATCACATAGTCACAATCCCATAATCACAAACCCACAATAACGATCACACAAACACGATCACACAGTCACGATCACACAATCACAATCACACAATCACACAATCGCACAGTCACAATCCCACAATCACGATCACACAATCACGATCACACAGTCAGCATCACACAATCGCAATCACACAATCACAATCACACAAACACAATCACACAATCACACAATCACGACCACACAATCACAATCACACAATCACAATCACACAATCACAATCACAAAATCACAATCACACAATCACAATCACACAATCACAATCACACAATCACAATCACACAATCACAATCACACAATCACAATCACAATCACATAATCACAATCACACAATCACAATCACGATCACACAATCACACAGTCACAATCCCACAATCACGATCACACAATCACGATCACACAGTCACGATCACACAATCACAATCACACAATCACACAGTCACAATCCCACAATCACGATCACACAATCACGATCACACAGTCAGGATCACACAATCGCAATCACACAATCACAATCACACAAACACAATCACAAAATCACGACCACACAATCACGATCACACAATCACAATCACACTGTCACACAGTCACAATCACACAGTCACAAAATCACAATCACAATCGCACAATCACGATCACACAATCACGATCACACAGTCACGATCAGACAATCACAATCACGCAATCACAATCACACAATCACAATCACACAATCACAATAACACAATCACAATCACGATCACACAATCACACAGTCACAATCCCACAATCACGATCACACAATCACGATCACACAGTCACGATCACACAATCACAATCACACAATCAGAATCACACAATCACAATCACACTGTCACACAGTCACAATCACACAGTCACACAATCACAATCACAATCGCACAATCACGATCACACAATCACGATCACACAGTCACGATCACACAATCACAATCACACAATCAGAATCACACAATCACAATAACACAATCACACAATCACGATCACACAATCACGATCACACAATCACGATCACACAATCACTATCACACAATCACGATCACACAATCACACAAACACACAATCACACAATAACAATCCCACAATCACAATCACACAATCACAGTCACACAATCACAATCACACAACCACAATCACACAATCACACAGTCACAATCACAATCACAATCACACCATCACACGATCACAATCCCACAATTGCGATCACACAATCACGATCACACAATCACGATCGCACAATCACGATCACACAATGACGATCACTCAATGATGATCACACAATCACACAATCACAATCCCACAATCACAGTCACACAATCACAGTCACACAATCACAATCACACAATCACAGTCACACAATCACAGTCACACAACCACAATCACACAATCTCAATCACAATCACGATCACACCAACAGGATCACACAATCACAATCACACAGTCACTCAATCACAATCACAACAACAATCACACAAGCACAATCACACAATCACGATCACACCATCACGATCACACAGTCACGATCACACAATCACAATCACACAATCAGAATCACACAATCACAATAACACAATCACACAATCACGATCACACAATCACGATCACACAATCACGATCACACAATCGCGATCACACAATCACTATCACACAATTACAATCACACAATCACAATCACACAATCACAATCACACAATCACAATCACACAATCACAATCACACAATCACAATCACACAATCACAATCACACAATCACAATCACACAATCACAATCACACAATCACAATCACACAATCACAATCACACAATCACAATCACACAATCACAATCACACAGTCACAATCACTCAATCACATAGTCACAATCCCATAATCACAAACCCACAATCACGATCACACAAACACGATCACACAGTCACGATCACACAATCACAATCACACAATCACACAATCGCACAGTCACAATCCCACAATCACGATCACACAATCACGATCACACAGTCAGCATCACACAATCGCAATCACACAATCACAATCACACAAACACAATCACACAATCACACAATCACGACCACACAGTCACGATCACACAATCACAATCACACAATCACACAATCGCACAGTCACAATCCCACAATCACGATCACACAATCACGATCACACAGTCAGCATCACACAATCGCAATCACACAATCACAATCACACAATCACAATCACACAATCACAATCACACAATCACGATCACACAATCACACAATCACAATCACACAATCACAGTCACACAATCACAATCACACAACCACAATCACACAGTCACAATCACAATCACAATCACACCATCACACAGTCACAATCCCACAATTGCGATCACACAATCACGATCACACAATCACAATCGCACAATCACAATCACAATCACATAATCACAATCTCACAATCACAATCACGATCACACAATCACACAGTCACAATCCCACAATCACGATCACACAATCACGATCACACAGTCACGATCACACAATCACAATCACACAATCACGATCACAAACCAACAATCACGATCACACAAACACGATCACACAGTCACGATCACACAATCACACAATCACAATCCCACAATCACAATCCCACAATCACAGTCACACTATCACAATCACACAATCACAATCACACAATCACAATCACACAATCACAATCACACAATCATAATCACACAATCACAATCACACAATCACAATCACACAATCACAATCACACAATCACAATCACACAATCACAATCACGCAATCACTATCACACAATCACAATCACACAATCACAATCACACAATCACAATCACACAGTCACAATCACTCAATCACATAGTCACAATCCCATAATCACAATCCCACAATCACGATCACACAGTCACAATCCCACAATCGCAGTCACACAATCACAATCACACAATCACAATCACACAATCACACAGTCACAAACCCACAATCACGATCACACAAACACGATCACACAGTCACGATCACACAATCACACAATCACAATCCCACAATCACAATCCCACAATCACAGTCACACTATCACAATCACACAACCACAATCACACAATCACAATCACACAGTCACAAACCCACAATCACGATCACACAAACACGATCACACAGTCACGATCACACAGTCACAATCACACAGTCACACAATCACAATCACAATCGCACAATCACGATCACACAATCACGATCACACAGTCACGATCAGACAATCACAATCACGCAATCACAATCACACAATCACAATAACACAATCACAATCACGATCACACAATCACACAGTCACAATCCCACAATCACGATCACACAATCACGATCACACAATCACAATCACACAATCACAATCACACAATCACAATCACACAATCACAATCACACAATCACAATCACACAATCACAATCACACAATCACAATCACACAATCACAATCACACAATCACAATCACACAATCACAATCACACAATCACAATCACACAATCACAATCACACAATCACAATCACACAATCACAATCACACAGTCACAATCACTCAATCACATAGTCACAATCCCATAATCACAAACCCACAATCACGATCACACAAACACGAACACACAGTCACGATCACACAATCACAATCACACAATCACACAATCACACAGTCACAATCCCACAATCACGATCACACAATCACGATCACACAGTCGGCATCACACAATCGCAATCACACAATCACAATCACACAAACACAATCACACAATCACACAATCACGACCACACAATCACAATCACACAATCACAATCACACAATCACAATCACACAATCACAATCACACAATCACAATCACACAATCACAATCACACAATCACAATCACACAATCACAATCACACAATCACAATCACACAATCACAATCACACAATCACAATCACACAATCACAATCACACAATCACAATCACACAATCACAATCACACAATCACAATCACACAATCACAATCACACAATCACAATCACACAATCACAATCACACAATCACAATCACACAATCACGATCACACAATCACAATCACACTGTCACACAGTCACAATCACACAGTCACACAATCACAATCACAATCGCACAATCACGATCACGCAATCACGATCACACAGTCACGATCACACAATCACAATCACACAATCAGAATCACACAATCACAATAACACAATCACACAATCACGATCACACAATCACGATCACACAATCACGATCACACAATCACTATCACACAATCACTATCACACAATCACGATCACACAATCACACAATCACACAATCACAATCCCACAATCACAATCACACAATCACAGTCACACAATCGCAATCACACAACCACAATCACACAATCACACAGTCACAATCACAATCACAATCACACCATCACACAGTCACAATCCCACAATTGCGATCACACAATCACGATCACACAATCACGATCGCACAATCACGATCACACAATCACGATCACTCAATGATGATCACACAATCACACAATCACAATCCCACAATCACAGTCACACAATCACAGTCACACAATCACAATCACACAATCACAGTCACACAATCACAGTCACACAATCACAATCACACAATCTCAATCACAATCACGATCACACAAACAGGATCACACAATCACAATCACACAGTCACTCAATCACAATCACAACAACAATCACACAAACACAATCACACAATCACGATCACACAATCACGATCACACAGTCACGATCACACAATCACAATCACACAATCAGAATCACACAATCACAATAACACAATCACACAATCACGATCACACAATCACGATCACACAATCACGATCACACAATCGCGATCACACAATCACTATCACACAATTACAATCACACAATCACAATCACACAATCACAATCACACAATCACAATCACACAATCACAATCACACAATCACAATCACACAATCACGATCACTCAATGATGATCACACAATCACACAATCACAATCCCACAATCACAGTCACACAATCACAGTCACACAATCACAATCACACAATCACAGTCACACAATCACAGTCACACAATCACAATCACACAATCTCAATCACAATCACGATCACACAAACAGGATCACACAATCACAATCACACAGTCACTCAATCACAATCACAACAACAATCACACAAACACAATCACACAATCACGATCACACAATCACGATCACACAGTCACGATCACACAATCACAATCACACAATCAGAATCACACAATCACAATAACACAATCACACAATCACGATCACACAATCACGATCACACAATCACGATCACACAATCGCGATCACACAATCACTATCACACAATTACAATCACACAATCACAATCACACAATCACAATCACACAATCACAATCACACAATCACAATCACACAATCACAATCACACAATCACAATCACACAATCACAATCACACAATCACAATCATACAATCACAATCACACAATCACAATCACACAATCACAATCACACAGTCACAATCACTCAATCACATAGTCACAATCCCATAATCACAAACCCACAATCACGATCACACAAACACGATCACACAGTCACGATCACACAATCACAATCACACAATCACACAATCACACAGACACAATCCCACAATCGCGATCACACAATCACGATCACACAGTCAGCATCACACAATCGCAATCACACAATCACAATCACACAAACACAATCACACAATCACACAATCACGACCACACAATCACAATCACACAATCACAATCACACAATCACAATCACAAAATCACAATCACACAATCACAAT
Organism: Megachile rotundata; assembly: GCF_050947335.1. Taxonomy (NCBI): domain Eukaryota; kingdom Metazoa; phylum Arthropoda; class Insecta; order Hymenoptera; family Megachilidae; genus Megachile; species Megachile rotundata. Next base: position 350,815 of record NW_027473382.1, on the reverse strand, counting down.
CACACAATCACAATCACACAATCACAATCACACAATCACAATCACACAATCACAATCACACAATCACAATCACACAATCACAATCACACAATCACAATCACAATCACATAATCACAATCACACAATCACAATCACGATCACACAATCACACAGTCACAATCCCACAATCACGATCACACAATCACGATCACACAGTCACGATCACACAATCACAATCACACAATCACACAGTCACAATCCCACAATCACGATCACACAATCACGATCACACAGTCAGGATCACACAATCGCAATCACACAATCACAATCACACAAACACAATCACAAAATCACGACCACACAATCACGATCACACAATCACAATCACACTGTCACACAGTCACAATCACACAGTCACAAAATCACAATCACAATCGCACAATCACGATCACACAATCACGATCACACAGTCACGATCAGACAATCACAATCACGCAATCACAATCACACAATCACAATAACACAATCACAATCACGATCACACAATCACACAGTCACAATCCCACAATCACGATCACACAATCACGATCACACAGTCACGATCACACAATCACAATCACACAATCAGAATCACACAATCACAATCACACTGTCACACAGTCACAATCACACAGTCACACAATCACAATCACAATCGCACAATCACGATCACACAATCACGATCACACAGTCACGATCACACAATCACAATCACACAATCAGAATCACACAATCACAATAACACAATCACACAATCACGATCACACAATCACGATCACACAATCACGATCACACAATCACTATCACACAATCACGATCACACAATCACACAAACACACAATCACACAATAACAATCCCACAATCACAATCACACAATCACAGTCACACAATCACAATCACACAACCACAATCACACAATCACACAGTCACAATCACAATCACAATCACACCATCACACGATCACAATCCCACAATTGCGATCACACAATCACGATCACACAATCACGATCGCACAATCACGATCACACAATGACGATCACTCAATGATGATCACACAATCACACAATCACAATCCCACAATCACAGTCACACAATCACAGTCACACAATCACAATCACACAATCACAGTCACACAATCACAGTCACACAACCACAATCACACAATCTCAATCACAATCACGATCACACCAACAGGATCACACAATCACAATCACACAGTCACTCAATCACAATCACAACAACAATCACACAAGCACAATCACACAATCACGATCACACCATCACGATCACACAGTCACGATCACACAATCACAATCACACAATCAGAATCACACAATCACAATAACACAATCACACAATCGCACAGTCACAATCCCACAATCACGATCACACAATCACGATCACACAGTCAGCATCACACAATCGCAATCACACAATCACAATCACACAAACACAATCACACAATCACACAATCACGACCACACAGTCACGATCACACAATCACAATCACACAATCACACAATCGCACAGTCACAATCCCACAATCACGATCACACAATCACGATCACACAGTCAGCATCACACAATCGCAATCACACAATCACAATCACACAATCACAATCACACAATCACAATCACACAATCACGATCACACAATCACACAATCACAATCACACAATCACAGTCACACAATCACAATCACACAACCACAATCACACAGTCACAATCACAATCACAATCACACCATCACGCAGTCACAATCCCACAATTGCGATCACACAATCACGATCACACAATCACAATCGCACAATCACAATCACAATCACATAATCACAATCTCACAATCACAATCACGATCACACAATCACACAGTCACAATCCCACAATCACGATCACACAATCGCGATCACACAGTCACGATCACACAATCACAATCACACAATCACGATCACAAACCAACAATCACGATCACACAAACACGATCACACAGTCACGATCACACAATCACACAATCACAATCCCACAATCACAATCCCACAATCACAGTCACACTATCACAATCACACAATCACAATCACACAATCACAATCACACAATCATAATCACACAATCACAATCACACAATCACAATCACACAATCACAATCACACAATCACAATCACACAATCACAATCACGCAATCACTATCACACAATCACAATCACACAATCACAATCACACAATCACAATCACACAATCACAATCATACAATCACAATCACACAATCACAATCACACAATCACAATCACACAATCACACAATCACAATCACACAATCACACAATCAGAATCACAATGACAATCACACAATCACAATGATACAATCACAGTGACACAATCACAATGACGCAATCACAATCACGATCACACAATCACACAATCACAATCCCACAATCACAGTCACACAATCACAGTGGCACAATCACAATGACACAATCACAATCACACAATCACAATCACACAATCACAATCACACAATCACAATCACACAATCACACAATCACAATCCCACAATCACAATCACACAATCACAGTCACACAAACACAATCACACAACCACAATCACACAATCACACAGTCACAATCACAATCACAATCACACAATCACACAGTCACAATCCCACAATTGCGATCACACAATCACGATCACACAATCACGATCGCACAATCACGATCACACAATCACGATCACTCAATGATGATCACACACTCACACAATCACAATCCCACAATCACAGTCACACAATCACAGTCACACAATCACAATCACACAATCACAATCACACAATCACAATCACACAATCACAATCACACAATCACAATCACACAATCACAATCACACAATCACAATCACACAATCACAATCACACAATCACAATCACACAATCACAATCACACAATCACAATCACACAATCACAATCACACAATCACAATCACACAATCACAATCACACAATCACAATCACACAATCACAATCACACAATCACAATCACACAATCACAATCACACAATCACAATCACACAATCACAATCACACAATCACAATCACACAATCACAATCACACAATCACAATCACACAATCACAATCACACAATCACAATCACACAATCACAATCACACAATCACAATCACACAATCACAATCACAATCACATAATCGCAATCACACAATCACAATCACGATCACACAATCACACAGTCACAATCCCACAATCACGATCACACAATCACGATCACACAGTCACGATCACACAATCACAATCACACAATCAGAATCACACAATCACAATAACACAATCACACAATCACGATCACACAATCACAATCACACAATCACAATCACACAATCACAATCACACAATCACAATCACACAATCACAATCACACAATCACAATCACACAATCACTATCACACAATCACAATCACACAATCACAATCACACAATCACAATCACACAATCACAATCACACAATCACAATCACACAATCACAATCACACAGTCACAATCACTCAATCACATAGTCACAATCCCATAATCACAATCCCACAATCACGATCACACAGTCACAATCCCACAATCGCAGTCACACAATCACAATCACACAATCACAATCACACAATCACACAGTCACAAACCCACAATCACGATCACACAAACACGATCACACAGTCACGATCACACAATCACACAATCACAATCCCACAATCACAATCCCACAATCACAGTCACACTATCACAATCACACAACCACAATCACACAATCACAATCACACAATCACAATCACACAATCACAATCACACAATCACAATCACACAATCACAATCACACAATCACAATCACACAATCACAATCACACAATCACAATCACACAATCACAATCACACAATCACAATCACACAATCACAATCACACAATCACAATCACACAATCACAATCACACAATCACAATCACACAATCACACAATCAGAATCACAATGACAATCACACAATCACAATGATACAATCACAGTGACACAATCACAATGACGCAATCACAATCACGATCACACAATCACACAATCACAATCCCACAATCACAGTCACACAATCACAGTGGCACAATCACAATCACACAATCACAATCACACAATCACAATCACACAATCACAATCACACAATCACAATCACACAATCACAATCACACAATCACAATCACACAATCACAATCACACAATCACAATCACACAATCACAATCACACAATCACAATCACACAATCACAATCACACAATCACAATCACACAATCACACAGTCACAAACCCACAATCACGATCACACAAACACGATCACACAGTCACGATCACACAATCACAATCACACAATCACACAGTCACAATCCCACAATCACGATCACACAATCATGATCACACAGTCAGGATCACACAATCGCAATCACACAATCACAATCACACAAACACAATCACAATCACACAAACACAATCACACAATCACGACCACACAATCACGATCACACAATCACAATCACACTGTCACACTGTCACACAGTCACACAGTCACAATCACACAGTCACACAATCACAATCACAATCGCACAATCACGATCACACAATCACGATCACACAGTCACGATCAGACAATCACAATCACGCAATCACAATCACACAATCACAATAACACAATCACAATCACGATCACACAATCACACAGTCACAATCCCACAATCACGATCACACAATCACGATCACACAGTCACAATCACACAATCACAATCACACAATCACAATCACACAATCACAATCACACAATCACAATCACACAATCACAATCACACAATCACAATCACACAATCACAATCACACAATCACAATCACACAATCACAATCACACAATCACAATCACACAATCACAATCACACAATCACAATCACACAATCACAATCACACAATCACAATCACACAATCACAATCACACAATCACAATCACACAATCACAATCACACAATCACAATCACACAATCACAATCACACAATCACAATCACACAATCACAATCACACAATCACAATCACACAATCACAATCACACAATCACAATCACACAATCACAATCACACAATCACAATCACACAATCACAATCACACAATCACAATCACACAACCACAATCACACAATCACACAGTCACAATCACAATCACAATCACACCATCACACAGTCACAATCCCACAATTGCGATCACACAATCACGATCACACAATCACGATCGCACAATCACGATCACACAATGACGATCACTCAATGATGATCACACAATCACACAATCACAATCCCACAATCACAGTCACACAATCACAGTCACGCAATCACAATCACACAATCACAGTCACACAATCACAGTCACACAACCACAATCACACAATCTCAATCACAATCACGATCACACCAACAGGATCACACAATCACAATCACACAGTCACTCAATCACAATCACAACAACAATCACACAAGCACAATCACACAATCACGATCACACCATCACGATCACACAGTCACGATCACACAATCACAATCACACAATCAGAATCACACAATCACAATAACACAATCACACAATCACGATCACACAATCACGATCACACAATCACGATCACACAATCACGATCACACAATCACGATCACACAATCACAGTCACACAATCACAGTCACACAATCACAATCACACAATCTCAATCACAATCACGATCACACAAACAGGATCACACAATCACGATCACACAATCACGAGCACACAATCACGATCACACAAACACGATCGCACAATCACGATCACACAATCACGGCCACACAATCACTATCACACAATCACGATCACACAATCACACAATCACAATCCCACAATCACAGTCACACAATCACAACCACACAATCGCAATCACACAGTCACAATCACTCAATCACATAGTCACAATCCCATAATCACAATCCCACAATCACGATCACACAGTCACAATCCCACAATCGTAGTCACACAATCAAAATCACACAATCACAATCACACAATCACAATCACACAATCACACAGTCACAAACCAACAATCACGATCACACAAACACGATCACACAGTCACGATCACACAATCACACAATCACAATCCTACAATCACAAACCCACAATCACAGTCACACTATCACAATCACACAATCACAATCACACAATCACAATCACACAATCATAATCACACAATCACAATCACACAATCACAATCACACAATCACAATCACACAATCACAATCACACAATCACAATCACACAATCACAATCACACAATCACAATCACACAATCACACAATCAGAATCAAAATGACAATCACACAATCACAATGATACAATCACAGTGACACAATCACAATGACGCAATCACAATCACGATCACACAATCACACAATCACAATCCCACAATCACAGTCACACAATCACAGTGGCACAATCACAATCACACAATCACAATCACACAATCACAATCACACAATCACAATCACACAATCACAATCACACAATCACAATCACACAATCACAATCACACAATCACAATCACACAATCACAATCACACAATCACAATCACACAATCACAATCACACAATCACAATCACACAATCACAATCACACAATCACAATCACACAATCACAATCACACAATCACAATCACACAATCACAATCACACAATCACAATCACACAATCACAATCACACAATCACAATCACACAATCACAATCACACAATCACAATCACACAATCACAATCACACAATCACAATCACACAATCACAATCACACAATCACAATCACACAATCACAATCACACAATCACAATCACACAATCACAATCACACAATCACAATCACACAATCACAATCACACAATCACAATCACACAATCACAATCACACAATCACAATCACACAATCACAATCACACAATCACAATCACACAATCACAATCACAATCACACAATCACAATCACACAATCACAATCACAATCACAATCACACAATCACAATCACACAATCACAATCACACAATCACAATCACACAATCACAATCACACAATCACAATCACACAATCACAATCACACAATCACAATCACACAATCACAATCACACAATCACAATCACACAATCACACAGTCACAAACCCACAATCACGATCACACAAACACGATCACACAGTCACGATCACACAATCACAATCACACAATCACACAGTCACAATACCACAATCACGATCACACAATCACGATCGCACAATCACAATCGCACAATCACAATCGCACAATCACGATCGCACAATCACGATCACACAATCACAATCGCACAATCACAATCGCACAATCACAATCGCACAATCACAATCGCACAATCACAATCGCACAATCACAATCGCACAATCACAATCACACAATCACAATGACACAATCACAATCACACAATCACAATCACACAATCACAATCACACAATCACAATCACTCAATCACAATCACACAATCACAATCACACAATCACACTCACACAATCACAGTCACACAATCACAATCACACAATCACAATCACACAATCACAATCACACAATCACAATCACACAATCACAATCACACAATCACAATCACACAATCACAATCACACAATCACAATCACACAATCACAATCACACAATCACAATCACACAATCACAATCACACAATCACAATCACACAATCACAATCACACAATCACAATCACACAATCACAATCACACAATCACAATCACACAATCACACAGTCACAAACCCACAATCACGATCACACAAACACGATCACACAGTCACGATCACACAATCACAATCACACAATCACACAGTCACAATCCCACAATCACGATCACACAATCACGATCACACAGTCAGGATCACACAATCGCAATCACACAATCACAATCACACAAACACAATCACACAATCACGACCACACAATCACGATCACACAATCACAATCACACTGTCACACAGTCACAATCACACAGTCACACAATCACAATCACAATCGCACAATCACGATCACACAATCACGATCACACAGTCACGATCAGACAATCACAATCACGCAATCACAATCACGATCACACAATCACACAGTCACAATCCCACAATCACGATCACACAATCACGATCACACAGTCACGATCACACAATCACAATCACACAATCAGAATCACACAATCACACAATCACAATCACAATCACACAATCACAATCACACAATCACAATCACACAATCACAATCACACAATCACAATCACACAATCACAATCACACAATCACAATCACACAATCACAATCACACAATCACAATCACAATCACATAATCACAATCACACAATCACAATCACGATCACACAATCACACAGTCACAATCCCACAATTGCGATCACACAATCACGGTCACACAATCACGATCGCACAATCATGATCACACAATCACGATCACTCAATGATGATCACACACTCACACAATCACAATCCCACAATCACAGTCACACAATCACGATCACACAATCACGATCGCACAATCACGATCACACAATCACGATCACACAATCACGATCACACAATCACAGTCACACAATCACAGTCACACAATCACAATCACACAATCTCAATCACAATCACGATCACACAAACAGGATCACACAATCACGATCACACAATCACGAGCACACAATCACGATCACACAAACACGATCGCACAATCACGATCACACAATCACGGCCACACAATCACGATCACACAATCACGATCACACAATCACACAGTCACAATCCCACAATCACGATCACACAATCACGATCACACAATCACGATCACACAATCACAATCACACTATCACAATCACACAATCACAATCACACAATCACAACCACAAAATCACAATCACACAATCACAATCACACAATCACAATCACACAATCACAATCACACAATCACCATCACACAATCACAATCACACAATCACAATCACACAATCACAATCACACAATCACAATCACACAATCACAATCACACAATCACAATCACACAATCACAATCACACAATCACAATCACACAATCACAATCACACAATCACAATCACACAATCACAATCACACAATCACAATCACACAATCACAATCACACAATCACAATCACACAATCACGATCACACAATCACAATCACACAATCACAATCACACAATCACAATCACACAATCACATTCACACAATCACAATCACACAATCACAATCACACAATCACAATCACACAATCACAATCACACAATCACAATCACACAATCACAATCACACAATCACAATCACACAATCACAATCACACAATCACAATCACACAATCACAATCACACAATCACAATCACACAATCACAATCACACAATCACAATCACACAATCACAATCACACAATCACAATCACACAATCACAATCACACAATCACAATCACACAATCACAATCACACAATCACAATCACACAATCACAATCACACAATCACAATCACAATCACACCATCACACAGTCACAATCCCACAATTGCGATCACACAACCACGATCACACAATCACGATCACACAATCACCATCACACAATCACAATCACACAATCACAATCCCACAATCACAATCCCACAATCACAGTCACACTATCACAATCACACAACCACAATCACACAATCACAATCACACAATCATAATCACACAATCACAATCACACAATCACAATCACACAATCACAATCACACAATCACAATCACACAATCACAATCACGCAATCACTATCACACAATCACAATCACACAATCACAATCACACAATCACAATCACACAATCACGATCATACAATCACAATCACACAATCACAATCACACAATCACAATCACACAATCACACAATCAGAATCACAATGACAATCACACAATCACAATGATACAATCACAGTGACACAATAACAATGACGCAATCACAATCACGATCACACAATCACACAATCACAATCCCACAATCACAGTCACACAATCACAGTGGCACAATCACAATGACACAATCACAATCACACAATCACAATCACACAATCACAATCACACAATCACAATCACACAATCACAATCACACAATCACAATCACACAATCACAATCACACAATCACAATCACACAATCACAATCACACAATCACAATCACACAATCACAATCACACAATCACAATCCCACAATCACGATCACACAATCACGATCACACAATCACGATCACACAATCACGATCACACAGTCAGGATCACACAATCGCAGTCACACAATCACAATCACACAAACACAATCACACAATCACGACCACACAATGACGATCACACAATCACAATCACACTGTCACACAGTCACAATCACACAGTCACACAATCACAATCACAATCGCACAATCACGATCACACAATCACGATCACACAGTCACGATCAGACAATCACAATCGCGCAATCACAATCACGATCACACAATCGCACAGTCACAATCCCACAATCACGATCACACAATCACGATCACACAGTCACGATCACACAATCACAATCACACAATCAGAATCACACAATCACAATAACACAATCACACAATCACGATCATACAATCACGATCACACAATCACGATCACACAATCACTATCACACAATCACTATTACACAATCACGATCACACAATCACACAATCACAATCCCACAATCACAATCACACAATCACAGTCACACAAACACAATCACACAACCACAATCACACAATCACACAGTCACAATCACAATCACAATCACACAATCACACAGTCACAATCCCACAATTGCGATCACACAATCACGATCACACAATCACGATCGCACAATCACGATCACACAATCACGATCACTCAATGATGATCACACACTCACGCAATCACAATCCCACAATCACAGTCACACAATCACAGTCACACAATCACAATCACACAATCACAATCACACAATCACAATCACACAATCACAATCACACAATCACAATCACACAATCACAATCACACAATCACAATCACACAATCACAATCACACAATCACAATCACACAATCACAATCACACAATCACAATCACACAATCACAATCACACAATCACAATCACACAATCACAATCACACAATCACAATCACACAATCACAATCACACAATCACAATCACACAATCACACAATCACAATCACAATCACATAATCACAATCACACAATCACAATCACGATCACACAATCACACAGTCACAATCCCACAATCACGATCACACAATCACGATCACACAGTCACGATCACACAATCACAATCACACAATCAGAATCACACAATCACAATAACACAATCACACAATCACGATCACACAATCAGGATCACACAATCACGATCACACAATCACGATCACACAATAACGATCACACAATCACGATCACACAATCACAGTCACACAATCACAGTCACACAATCACAATCACACAATCTCAATCACAATCACGATCACACAAACAGGATCACACAATCACGATCACACAATCACGAGCACACAATCATGATCACACAAACACGATCGCACAATCACGATCACACAATCACAGCCACACAATCACGATCACACAATCACGATCACACAATCACAATCACACAATCACAATCACACAATCACAATCACACAATCACAATCACACAATCACAATCACACAATCACAATCACACAATCACAATCACACAATCACAATCACACAATCACAATCACACAATCACAATCACACAATCACAATCACACAATCACAATCACACAATCACAATCACACAATCACAATCACACAATCACAATCACACAATCACAATCACACAATCACAATCACACAATCACAATCACACAAACAGGATCACACAATCACGATCACACAATCACGAGCACACAATCATGATCACACAAACACGATCGCACAATCACGATCACACAATCACGGCCACACAATCACGATCACACAATCACGATCACACAATCACGATCGCGCAATCACACAGTCACAATCCCACAATCACGATCACACAATGACGATCACACAATCACGATCACACAATCACAATCACACAATCACAATCACACAATCACAATCACAAAATCACAATCACACAATCACAATCACACAATCACAATCACACAATCACTATCACACAATCACAATCACACAATCACAATCACACAATCACAATCACACAATCACAATCACACAATCACAATCACACAATCACAATCACACAATCACAATCACACAGTCACAATCACACAGTCACAATCACACAATCACAATCACACAATCACAATCACACAATCACAATCACACAATCACAATCACACAATCACAATCACACAATCACAATCACACAATCACAATCACACAATCACAATCACACAATCACAATCACACAATCACAATCACACAATCACAATCACACAATCACAATCACACAATCACAATCACACAATCACAATCACACAATCACAATCACACAATCACAATCACACAACCACAATCACACAATCACAATCACACAATCACAATCACACAATCACAATCACACAATCACAATCACACAATCACAATCACACAATCACAATCACACAATCACAATCACACAATCACAATCACACAATCACAATCACACAATCACAATCACACAATCACAATCACACAATCACAATCACACAATCACAATCACACAATCACAATCACACAATCACAATCACACAATCACAATCACACAATCACAATCACACAATCACAATCACACAATCACAATCACACAATCACAATCACACAGTCACAATCACTCAATCACATAGTCACAATCCCATAATCACAATCCCACAATCACGATCACACAGTCACAATCCCACAATCGCAGTCACACAATCACAATCACACAATCACAATCACACAATCACACAGTCACAAACCCACAATCACGATCACACAAACACGATCACACAGTCACGATCACACAATCACACAATCACAATCCCACAATCACAATCCCACAATCACAGTCACACTACCACAATCACACAACCACAATCACACAATCACAATCACACAATCACAATCACACAATCACAATCACACAATCACAATCACACAATCACAATCACACAATCACAATCACACAATCACAATCACACAATCACAATCACACAATCACACAATCAGAATCACAATGACAATCACACAATCACAATGATACAATCACAGTGACACAATCACAATGACGCAATCACAATCACGATCACACAATCACACAATCACAATCCCACAATCACAGTCACACAATCACAGTGGCACAATCACAATCACACAATCACAATCACACAATCACAATCACACAATCACAATCACACAATCACAATCACACAATCACAATCACACAATCACAATCCCACAAGCACGATCACACAATCACGATCACACAATCCCGATCACACAATCACGATCACACAGTCAGGATCACACAATCGCAGTCACACAATCACAATCACACAAACACAATCACACAATCACGACCACACAATGACGATCACACAATCACAATCACACAATCACAATCACAAAATCACACAGTCACAAACCCACAATCACGATCACACAAACACGATCACACAATCACGATCACACAGTCACGATCAGACAATCACAATCACGCAATCACAATCACGATCACACAATCGCACAGTCACAATCCCACAATCACGATCACACAATCACGATCACACAGTCACGATCACACAATCACAATCACACAATCAGAATCACACAATCACAATAACACAATCACACAATCACGATCATACAATCACGATCACACAATCACGATCACACAATCACTATCACACAATCACTATTACACAATCACGATCACACAATCACACAATCACAATCCCACAATCACAATCACACAATCACAGTCACACAAACACAATCACACAACCACAATCACACAATCACACAGTCACAATCACAATCACAATCACACAATCACACAGTCACAATCCCGCAATTGCGATCACACAATCACGATCACACAATCACGATCGCACAATCACGATCACACAATCACGATCACTCAATGATGATCACACACTCACACAATCACAATCCCACAATCACAGTCACACAATCACAGTGGCACAATCACAATCACACAATCACAATCACACAATCACAATCACACAATCACAATCACACAATCACAATCACACAATCACAATCACACAATCACAATCACACAATCACAATCACACAATCACAATCACACAATCACAATCACACAATCACAATCACACAATCACAATCACACAATCACAATCACACAATCACAATCACACAATCACAATCACACAATCACAATCACACAATCACAATCACACAATCACAATCACACAATCACAATCACACAATCACAATCACACAATCACAATCACACAATCACAATCACACAATCACAATCACACAATCACAATCACACAATCACAATCACACAATCACAATCACACAATCACAATCACACAATCACAATCACACAATCACAATCACACAATCACAATCACACAATCACAATCACACAATCACAATCACACAATCACAATCACACAATCACAATCACACAATCACAATCACACAATCACAATCACACAATCACAATCCCACAAGCACGATCACACAATCACGATCACACAATCCCGATCACACAATCACGATCACACAGTCAGGATCACACAATCGCAGTCACACAATCACAATCACACAAACACAATCACACAATCACGACCACACAATGACGATCACACAATCACAATCACACAATCACAATCACAAAATCACACAGTCACAAACCCACAATCACGATCACACAAACACGATCACACAATCACGATCACACAGTCACGATCAGACAATCACAATCACGCAATCACAATCACGATCACACAATCGCACAGTCACAATCCCACAATCACGATCACACAATCACGATCACACAGTCACGATCACACAATCACAATCACACAATCAGAATCACACAATCACAATAACACAATCACACAATCACGATCATACAATCACGATCACACAATCACGATCACACAATCACTATCACACAATCACTATTACACAATCACGATCACACAATCACACAATCACAATCCCACAATCACAATCACACAATCACAGTCACACAAACACAATCACACAACCACAATCACACAATCACACAGTCACAATCACAATCACAATCACACAATCACACAGTCACAATCCCGCAATTGCGATCACACAATCACGATCACACAATCACGATCGCACAATCACGATCACACAATCACGATCACTCAATGATGATCACACACTCACACAATCACAATCCCACAATCACAGTCACACAATCACAGTGGCACAATCACAATCACACAATCACAATCACACAATCACAATCACACAATCACAATCACACAATCACAATCACACAATCACAATCACACAATCACAATCACACAATCACAATCACACAATCACAATCACACAATCACAATCACACAATCACAATCACACAATCACAATCACACAATCACAATCACACAATCACAATCACACAATCACAATCACACAATCACAATCACACAATCACAATCACACAATCACAATCACACAATCACAATCACACAATCACAATCACACAATCACAATCACACAATCACAATCACACAATCACAATCACACAATCACAATCACACAATCACAATCACACAATCACAATCACACAATCACAATCACACAATCACAATCACACAATCACAATCACACAATCACAATCACACAATCACAATCACACAATCACAATCACACAATCACAATCACACAATCACAATCACACAATCACAATCACACAATCACAATCACACAATCACAATCACACAATCACAATCACACAATCACAATCACACAATCACAATCACACAATCACAATCACACAATCACAATCACACAAACAGGATCACACAATCACGATCACACAATCACGAGCACACAATCATGATCACACAAACACGATCGCACAATCACGATCACACAATCACGGCCACACAATCACGATCACACAATCACGATCACACAATCACGATCGCGCAATCACACAGTCACAATCCCACAATCACGATCACACAATGACGATCACACAATCACGATCACACAATCACAATCACACAATCACAATCACACAATCACAATCACAAAATCACAATCACACAATCACAATCACACAATCACAATCACACAATCACTATCACACAATCACAATCACACAATCACAATCACACAATCACAATCACACAATCACAATCACACAATCACAATCACACAATCACAATCACACAATCACAATCACACAATCACAATCACACAGTCACAATCACACAAACACAATCACACAATCACGACCACACAATCACGATCACACAATCACAATCACAATCACGATCACACAAACAAGATCACACAATCACGATCACACAATCACGAGCACACAATCATGATCACACAAACACGATCGCACAATCACGATCACACAATCACGGCCACACAATCACGATCACACAATCACGATCACACAATCACGATCACACAATCACACAGTCACAATACCACAATCACGATCACACAATCACGATCGCACAATCACAATCGCACAATCACAATCGCACAATCACAATCGCACAATCACAATCGCACAATCACAATCGCACAATCACAATCGCACAATCACAATCGCACAATCACAATCGCACAATCACAATCGCACAATCACAATCGCACAATCACAATCGCACAATCACAATCGCACAATCACAATCGCACAATCACAATCGCACAATCACAATCGCACAATCACAATCGCACAATCACAATCGCACAATCACAATCGCACAATCACAATCGCACAATCACAATCGCACAATCACAATCGCACAATCACAATGACACAATCACAATCACACAATCACAATCACACAATCACAATGACACAATCACAATCACACAATCACAATCACACAATCACAATCACACAATCACAATCACACAATCACAATCACACAATCACAATCACACAATCACAATCACACAATCACAATCACACAATCACAATCACACAATCACAATCACACAATCACAATCACACAATCACAATCACACAATCACAATCACACAATCACAATCACACAATCACAATCACACAATCACAATCACACAATCACAATCACACAATCACACTCACACAATCACAGTCACACAATCACAATCACACAATCACAATCACACAATCACAATCACACAATCACAATCACACAATCACAATCACACAATCACAATCACACAATCACAATCACACAATCACAATCACACAATCACAATCACACAATCACAATCACACAATCACAATCACACAATCACAATCACACAATCACAATCACACAACCACAATCACACAATCACACAGTCACAATCACAATCACAATCACACCATCACACAGTCACAATCCCACAATTGCGATCACACAATCACGATCACACAATCACGATCGCACAATCACGATCACACAATGACGATCACTCAATGATGATCACACAATCACACAATCACAATCCCACAATCACAGTCACACAATCACAGTCACGCAATCACAATCACACAATCACAGTCACACAATCACAGTCACACAACCACAATCACACAATCTCAATCACAATCACGATCACACCAACAGGATCACACAATCACAATCACACAGTCACTCAATCACAATCACAACAACAATCACACAAGCACAATCACACAATCACGATCACACCATCACGATCACACAGTCACGATCACACAATCACAATCACACAATCAGAATCACACAATCACAATAACACAATCACACAATCACGATCACACAATCACGATCACACAATCACGATCACACAATCACGATCACACAATCACGATCACACAATCACAGTCACACAATCACAGTCACACAATCACAATCACACAATCTCAATCACAATCACGATCACACAAACAGGATCACACAATCACGATCACACAATCACGAGCACACAATCACGATCACACAAACACGATCGCACAATCACGATCACACAATCACGGCCACACAATCACTATCACACAATCACGATCACACAATCACACAATCACAATCCCACAATCACAGTCACACAATCACAGTGGCACAATCACAATGACACAATCACAATCACACAATCACAATCACACAATCACAATCACACAATCACAATCACAAAATCACAATCACACAATCACAATCACACAATCACAATCACACAATCACAATCACACAATCACAATCACACAATCACAATCACACAATCACAATCACACAATCACAATCACACAATCACAATCACACAATCACAATCACACAATCACAACCACACAATCGCAATCACACAGTCACAATCACTCAATCACATAGTCACAATCCCATAATCACAATCCCACAATCACGATCACACAGTCACAATCCCACAATCGTAGTCACACAATCAAAATCACACAATCACAATCACACAATCACAATCACACAATCACACAGTCACAAACCAACAATCACGATCACACAAACACGATCACACAGTCACGATCACACAATCACACAATCACAATCCTACAATCACAAACCCACAATCACAGTCACACTATCACAATCACACAATCACAATCACACAATCACAATCACACAATCATAATCACACAATCACAATCACACAATCACAATCACACAATCACAATCACACAATCACAATCACACAATCACAATCACAAAATCACAATCACACAATCACAATCACACAATCACACAATCAGAATCAAAATGACAATCACACAATCACAATGATACAATCACAGTGACACAATCACAATGACGCAATCACAATCACGATCACACAATCACACAATCACAATCCCACAATCACAGTCACACAATCACAGTGGCACAATCACAATCACACAATCACAATCACACAATCACAATCACACAATCACAATCACACAATCACAATCACACAATCACAATCACACAATCACAATCACACAATCACAATCACACAATCACAATCACACAATCACAATCACACAATCACAATCACACAATCACAATCACACAATCACAATCACACAATCACAATCACACAATCACAATCACACAATCACAATCACACAATCACAATCACACAATCACAATCACACAATCACAATCACACAATCACAATCACACAATCACAATCACACAATCACAATCACACAATCACAATCACACAATCACAATCACACAATCACAATCACACAATCACAATCACACAATCACAATCACACAATCACAATCACACAATCACAATCACACAATCACAATCACACAATCACAATCACACAATCACAATCACACAATCACAATCACACAATCACAATCACACAATCACAATCACACAATCACAATCACACAATCACAATCACACAATCACAATCACACAATCACAATCACACAATCACAATCACACAATCACAATCACACAATCACAATCACACAATCACAATCACAATCACACAATCACAATCACACAATCACAATCACAATCACAATCACACAATCACAATCACACAATCACAATCACACAATCACAATCACACAATCACAATCACACAATCACAATCACACAATCACAATCACACAATCACAATCACACAATCACAATCACACAATCACAATCACACAATCACAATCACACAATCACACAGTCACAAACCCACAATCACGATCACACAAACACGATCACACAGTCACGATCACACAATCACAATCACACAATCACACAGTCACAATACCACAATCACGATCACACAATCACGATCGCACAATCACAATCGCACAATCACAATCGCACAATCACGATCGCACAATCACGATCACACAATCACAATCGCACAATCACAATCGCACAATCACAATCGCACAATCACAATCGCACAATCACAATCGCACAATCACAATCGCACAATCACAATCACACAATCACAATGACACAATCACAATCACACAATCACAATCACACAATCACAATCACACAATCACAATCACTCAATCACAATCACACAATCACAATCACACAATCACACTCACACAATCACAGTCACACAATCACAATCACACAATCACAATCACACAATCACAATCACACAATCACAATCACACAATCACAATCACACAATCACAATCACACAATCACAATCACACAATCACAATCACACAATCACAATCACACAATCACAATCACACAATCACAATCACACAATCACAATCACACAATCACAATCACACAATCACAATCACACAATCACAATCACACAATCACACAGTCACAAACCCACAATCACGATCACACAAACACGATCACACAGTCACGATCACACAATCACAATCACACAATCACACAGTCACAATCCCACAATCACGATCACACAATCACGATCACACAGTCAGGATCACACAATCGCAATCACACAATCACAATCACACAAACACAATCACACAATCACGACCACACAATCACGATCACACAATCACAATCACACTGTCACACAGTCACAATCACACAGTCACACAATCACAATCACAATCGCACAATCACGATCACACAATCACGATCACACAGTCACGATCAGACAATCACAATCACGCAATCACAATCACGATCACACAATCACACAGTCACAATCCCACAATCACGATCACACAATCACGATCACACAGTCACGATCACACAATCACAATCACACAATCAGAATCACACAATCACACAATCACAATCACAATCACACAATCACAATCACACAATCACAATCACACAATCACAATCACACAATCACAATCACACAATCACAATCACACAATCACAATCACACAATCACAATCACACAATCACAATCACACAATCACAATCACAATCACATAATCACAATCACACAATCACAATCACGATCACACAATCACACAGTCACAATCCCACAATTGCGATCACACAATCACGGTCACACAATCACGATCGCACAATCGTGATCACACAATCACGATCACTCAATGATGATCACACACTCACACAATCACAATCCCACAATCACAGTCACACAATCACGATCACACAATCACAATCACACAATCACAATCACACAATCACAATCACACAATCACAATCACACAATCACATTCACACAATCACAATCACACAATCACAATCACACAATCACAATCACACAATCACAATCACACAATCACAATCACACAATCACAATCACACAATCACAATCACACAATCACAATCACACAATCACAATCACACAATCACAATCACACAATCACAATCACACAATCACAATCACACAATCACAATCACACAATCACAATCACACAATCACAATCACACAATCACAATCACACAATCACAATCACACAATCACAATCACACAATCACAATCACACAATCACAATCACACAATCACAATCACACAATCACAATCACACAATCACAATCACACAATCACAATCACAATCACACCATCACACAGTCACAATCCCACAATTGCGATCACACAACCACGATCACACAATCACGATCACACAATCACCATCACACAATCACAATCACACAATCACAATCCCACAATCACAATCCCACAATCACAATCCCACAATCACAGTCACACTATCACAATCACACAACCACAATCACACAATCACAATCACACAATCATAATCACACAATCACAATCACACAATCACAATCACACAATCACAATCACACAATCACAATCACACAATCACAATCACGCAATCACTATCACACAATCACAATCACACAATCACAATCACACAATCACAATCACACAATCACGATCATACAATCACAATCACACAATCACAATCACACAATCACAATCACACAATCACACAATCAGAATCACAATGACAATCACACAATCACAATGATACAATCACAGTGACACAATCACAATGACGCAATCACAATCACGATCACACAATCACACAATCACAATCCCACAATCACAGTCACACAATCACAGTGGCACAATCACAATGACACAATCACAATCACACAATCACAATCACACAATCACAATCACACAATCACAATCACACAATCACAATCACACAATCACAATCACACAATCACAATCACACAATCACAATCACACAATCACAATCACACAATCACAATCACACAATCACAATCACACAATCACAATCCCACAATCACGATCACACAATCACGATCACACAATCACGATCACACAATCACGATCACACAGTCAGGATCACACAATCGCAGTCACACAATCACAATCACACAAACACAATCACACAATCACGACCACACAATGACGATCACACAATCACAATCACACTGTCACACAGTCACAATCACACAGTCACACAATCACAATCACAATCGCACAATCACGATCACACAATCACGATCACACAGTCACGATCAGACAATCACAATCGCGCAATCACAATCACGATCACACAATCGCACAGTCACAATCCCACAATCACGATCACACAATCACGATCACACAGTCACGATCACACAATCACAATCACACAATCAGAATCACACAATCACAATAACACAATCACACAATCACGATCATACAATCACGATCACACAATCACGATCACACAATCACTATCACACAATCACTATTACACAATCACGATCACACAATCACACAATCACAATCCCACAATCACAATCACACAATCACAGTCACACAAACACAATCACACAACCACAATCACACAATCACACAGTCACAATCACAATCACAATCACACAATCACACAGTCACAATCCCACAATTGCGATCACACAATCACGATCACACAATCACGATCGCACAATCACGATCACACAATCACGATCACTCAATGATGATCACACACTCACGCAATCACAATCCCACAATCACAGTCACACAATCACAGTCACACAATCACAATCACACAATCACAATCACACAATCACAATCACACAATCACAATCACACAATCACAATCACACAATCACAATCACACAATCACAATCACACAATCACAATCACACAATCACAATCACACAATCACAATCACACAATCACAATCACACAATCACAATCACACAATCACAATCACACAATCACAATCACACAATCACAATCACACAATCACAATCACACAATCACACAATCACAATCACAATCACATAATCACAATCACACAATCACAATCACGATCACACAATCACACAGTCACAATCCCACAATCACGATCACACAATCACGATCACACAGTCACGATCACACAATCACAATCACACAATCAGAATCACACAATCACAATAACACAATCACACAATCACGATCACACAATCAGGATCACACAATCACGATCACACAATCACGATCACACAATAACGATCACACAATCACGATCACACAATCACAGTCACACAATCACAGTCACACAATCACAATCACACAATCTCAATCACAATCACGATCACACAAACAGGATCACACAATCACGATCACACAATCACGAGCACACAATCATGATCACACAAACACGATCGCACAATCACGATCACACAATCACAGCCACACAATCACGATCACACAATCACGATCACACAATCACAATCACACAATCACAATCACACAATCACAATCACACAATCACAATCACACAATCACAATCACACAATCACAATCACACAATCACAATCACACAATCACAATCACACAATCACAATCACACAATCACAATCACACAATCACAATCACACAATCACAATCACACAATCACAATCACACAATCACAATCACACAATCACAATCACACAATCACAATCACACAATCACAATCACACAATCACAATCACACAATCACAATCACACAGTCACAATCCCACAATCACGATCACACAATCACGATCACACAGTCACGATCACACAATCACAATCACACAATCAGAATCACACAATCACAATAACACAATCACACAATCACGATCACACAATCACGATCACACAATCACGATCACACAATCACGATCACACAATCACGATCACACAATCACGATCACACAATCACAGTCACACAATCACAGTCACACAATCACAATCACACAATCTCAATCACAATCACGATCACACAAACAGGATCACACAATCACGATCACACAATCACGAGCACACAATCATGATCACACAAACACGATCGCACAATCACGATCACACAATCACGGCCACACAATCACGATCACACAATCACGATCACACAATCACGATCGCGCAATCACACAGTCACAATCCCACAATCACGATCACACAATGACGATCACACAATCACGATCACACAATCACAATCACACAATCACAATCACACAATCACAATCACAAAATCACAATCACACAATCACAATCACACAATCACAATCACACAATCACTATCACACAATCACAATCACACAATCACAATCACACAATCACAATCACACAATCACAATCACACAATCACAATCACACAATCACAATCACACAATCACAATCACACAATCACAATCACACAATCACAATCACACAGTCACAATCACACAATCACAATCACACAATCACAATCACACAATCACAATCACACAATCACAATCACACAATCACAATCACACAATCACAATCACACAATCACAATCACACAATCACAATCACACAATCACAATCACACAATCACAATCACACAATCACAATCACACAATCACAATCACACAATCACAATCACACAATCACAATCACACAATCACAATCACACAATCACAATCACACAATCACAATCACACAATCACAATCACACAATCACAATCACACAATCACAATCACACAATCACAATCACACAATCACAATCACACAATCACAATCACACAATCACAATCACACAATCACAATCACACAATCACAATCACACAATCACAATCACACAATCACAATCACACAATCACAATCACACAATCACAATCACACAATCACAATCACACAGTCACAATCACTCAATCACATAGTCACAATCCCATAATCACAATCCCACAATCACGATCACACAGTCACAATCCCACAATCGCAGTCACACAATCACAATCACACAATCACAATCACACAATCACACAGTCACAAACCCACAATCACGATCACACAAACACGATCACACAGTCACGATCACACAATCACACAATCACAATCCCACAATCACAATCCCACAATCACAGTCACACTACCACAATCACACAACCACAATCACACAATCACAATCACACAATCACAATCACACAATCACAATCACACAATCACAATCACACAATCACAATCACACAATCACAATCACACAATCACAATCACACAATCACACAATCAGAATCACAATGACAATCACACAATCACAATGATACAATCACAGTGACACAATCACAATGACGCAATCACAATCACGATCACACAATCACACAATCACAATCCCACAATCACAGTCACACAATCACAGTGGCACAATCACAATCACACAATCACAATCACACAATCACAATCACACAATCACAATCACACAATCACAATCACACAATCACAATCACACAATCACAATCCCACAAGCACGATCACACAATCACGATCACACAATCCCGATCACACAATCACGATCACACAGTCAGGATCACACAATCGCAGTCACACAATCACAATCACACAAACACAATCACACAATCACGACCACACAATGACGATCACACAATCACAATCACACAATCACAATCACAAAATCACACAGTCACAAACCCACAATCACGATCACACAAACACGATCACACAATCACGATCACACAGTCACGATCAGACAATCACAATCACGCAATCACAATCACGATCACACAATCGCACAGTCACAATCCCACAATCACGATCACACAATCACGATCACACAGTCACGATCACACAATCACAATCACACAATCAGAATCACACAATCACAATAACACAATCACACAATCACGATCATACAATCACGATCACACAATCACGATCACACAATCACTATCACACAATCACTATTACACAATCACGATCACACAATCACACAATCACAATCCCACAATCACAATCACACAATCACAGTCACACAAACACAATCACACAACCACAATCACACAATCACACAGTCACAATCACAATCACAATCACACAATCACACAGTCACAATCCCGCAATTGCGATCACACAATCACGATCACACAATCACGATCGCACAATCACGATCACACAATCACGATCACTCAATGATGATCACACACTCACACAATCACAATCCCACAATCACAGTCACACAATCACAGTGGCACAATCACAATCACACAATCACAATCACACAATCACAATCACACAATCACAATCACACAATCACAATCACACAATCACAATCACACAATCACAATCACACAATCACAATCACACAATCACAATCACACAATCACAATCACACAATCACAATCACACAATCACAATCACACAATCACAATCACACAATCACAATCACACAATCACAATCACACAATCACAATCACACAATCACAATCACACAATCACAATCACACAATCACAATCACACAATCACAATCACACAATCACAATCACACAATCACAATCACACAATCACAATCACACAATCACAATCACACAATCACAATCACACAATCACAATCACACAATCACAATCACACAATCACAATCACACAATCACAATCACACAATCACAATCACACAATCACAATCACACAATCACAATCACACAATCACAATCACACAATCACAATCACACAATCACAATCACACAATCACAATCACACAATCACAATCACACAATCACAATCACACAATCACAATCACACAATCACAATCACACAATCACAATCACACAATCACAATCACACAATCACAATCACACAATCACAATCACACAATCACAATCACACAATCACAATCACACAATCACAATCACACAATCACAATCACACAATCACAATCACACAATCACAATCACACAATCACAATCACACAATCACAATCACACAATCACAATCACACAATCACAATCACACAATCACAATCACACAATCACAATCACACAATCACAATCACACAATCACAATCACACAATCACACAATCACACAGTCACAAACCCACAATCACGATCACACAAACACGATCACACAGTCACGATCACACAATCACAATCACACAATCACACAATCACACAGTCACAATCCCACAATCACGATCACACAATCACGATCACACAGTCAGGATCACACAATCGCAATCACACAATCACAATCACACAAACACAATCACACAATCACGACCACACAATCACGATCACACAATCACAATCACAATCACGATCACACAAACAAGATCACACAATCACGATCACACAATCACGAGCACACAATCATGATCACACAAACACGATCGCACAATCACGATCACACAATCACGGCCACACAATCACGATCACACAATCACGATCACACAATCACGATCACACAATCACACAGTCACAATACCACAATCACGATCACACAATCACGATCGCACAATCACAATCGCACAATCACAATCGCACAATCACAATCGCACAATCACAATCGCACAATCACAATCGCACAATCACAATCGCACAATCACAATCGCACAATCACAATCGCACAATCACAATCGCACAATCACAATCGCACAATCACAATCGCACAATCACAATCGCACAATCACAATCGCACAATCACAATCGCACAATCACAATCGCACAATCACAATCGCACAATCACAATCGCACAATCACAATCGCACAATCACAATCGCACAATCACAATCGCACAATCACAATCGCACAATCACAATCACACAATCACAATCACACAATCACAATCACACAATCACAATCACACAATCACAATCACACAATCACAATCGCACAATCACAATCGCACAATCACAATCGCACAATCACAATCACACAATCACAATCACACAATCACAATCACACAATCACAATCACACAATCACAATCACACAATCACAATCACACAATCACAATCACACAATCACAATCACACAATCACAATCACACAATCACAATCACACAATCACAATCACACAATCACAATCACACAATCACAATCACACAATCACAATCACACAATCACAATCACACAATCACAATCACACAATCACAATCACACAATCACAATCACACAATCACAATCACACAATCACAATCACACAATCACAATCACACAATCACAATCACACAATCACAATCACACAATCACAATCACACAATCACAATCACACAATCACAATCACACAATCACAATCACACAATCACAATCACACAATCACAATCACACAATCACAATCACACAATCACAATCACACAATCACAATCACACAATCACAATCACACAATCACAATCACACAATCACAATCACACAATCACAATCACACAATCACAATCACACAATCACAATCACACAATCACAATCACACAATCACAATCACACAATCACAATCACACAATCACAATCACACAATCACAATCACACAATCACAATCACACAATCACAATCACACAATCACAATCACACAATCACAATCACACAATCACAATCACACAATCACAATCACACAATCACAATCACACAATCACAATCACACAATCACAATCACACAATCACAATCACACAATCACAATCACACAATCACAATCACACAATCACAATCACACAATCACAATCACACAATCACAATCACACAATCACAATCACACAATCACAATCACACAATCACAATCACACAATCACAATCACACAATCACAATCACACAATCACAATCACACAATCACACAATCACACAGTCACAAACCCACAATCACGATCACACAAACACGATCACACAGTCACGATCACACAATCACAATCACACAATCACACAATCACACAGTCACAATCCCACAATCACGATCACACAATCACGATCACACAGTCAGGATCACACAATCGCAATCACACAATCACAATCACACAAACACAATCACACAATCACGACCACACAATCACGATCACACAATCACAATCACAATCACGATCACACAAACAAGATCACACAATCACGATCACACAATCACGAGCACACAATCATGATCACACAAACACGATCGCACAATCACGATCACACAATCACGGCCACACAATCACGATCACACAATCACGATCACACAATCACGATCACACAATCACACAGTCACAATACCACAATCACGATCACACAATCACGATCGCACAATCACAATCGCACAATCACAATCGCACAATCACAATCGCACAATCACAATCGCACAATCACAATCGCACAATCACAATCGCACAATCACAATCGCACAATCACAATCGCACAATCACAATCGCACAATCACAATCGCACAATCACAATCGCACAATCACAATCGCACAATCACAATCGCACAATCACAATCGCACAATCACAATCGCACAATCACAATCGCACAATCACAATCGCACAATCACAATCGCACAATCACAATCGCACAATCACAATCGCACAATCACAATCGCACAATCACAATCGCACAATCACAATCGCACAATCACAATGACACAATCACAATCACACAATCACAATCACACAATCACAATCACACAATCACAATGACACAATCACAATCACACAATCACAATCACACAATCACAATCACACAATCACAATCACACAATCACAATCACACAATCACAATCACACAATCACAATCACACAATCACAATCACACAATCACAATCACACAATCACAATCACACAATCACAATCACACAATCACAATCACACAATCACAATCACACAATCACAATCACACAATCACAATCACACAATCACAATCACACAATCACAATCACACAATCACACTCACACAATCACAGTCACACAATCACAATCACACAATCACAATCACACAATCACAATCACACAATCACAATCACACAATCACAATCACACAATCACAATCACACAATCACAATCACACAATCACAATCACACAATCACAATCACACAATCACAATCACACAATCACAATCACACAATCACAATCACACAATCACAATCACACAATCACAATCACACAATCACAATCACACAATCACAATCACACAATCACACAGTCACAAACCCACAATCACGATCACACAAACACGATCACACAGTCACGATCACACAATCACAATCACACAATCACACAGTCACAATCCCACAATCACGATCACACAATCACGATCACACAGTCAGGATCACACAATCGCAATCACACAATCACAATCACACAAACACAATCACACAATCACGACCACACAATCACGATCACACAATCACAATCACACTGTCACACAGTCACAATCACACAGTCACACAATCACAATCACAATCGCACAATCACGATCACACAATCACGATCACACAGTCACGATCAGACAATCACAATCACGCAATCACAATCACGATCACACAATCACACAGTCACAATCCCACAATCACGATCACACAATCACGATCACACAGTCACGATCACACAATCACAATCACACAATCACGATCACACAATCACAATCACACAATCACAATCACACAATCACAATCACACAATCACAATCACACAATCACAATCACACAATCACAATCACACAATCACAATCACACAATCACAATCACACAATCACAATCACACAATCACAATCACACAATCACAATCACACAATCACAATCACACAATCACAATCACACAATCACAATCACACAATCACAATCACACAATCACAATCACACAATCACAATCACACAATCACAATCACACAATCACAATCACACAATCACAATCACACAATCACAATCACACAATCACAATCACACAGTCACAATCACTCAATCACATAGTCACAATCCCATAATCACAATCCCACAATCACGATCACACAGTCACAATCCCACAATCGTAGTCACACAGTCACAATCACACAATCACAATCACACAATCACAATCACACAATCACACAGTCACAAACCAACAATCACGATCACACAAACACGATCACACAGTCACGATCACACAATCACACAATCACAATCCTACAATCACAATCCCACAATCACAGTCACACTATCACAATCACACAATCACAATCACACAATCACAATCACACAATCATAATCACACAATCACAATCACACAATCACAATCACACAATCACCATCACACAATCACAATCACACAATCACAATCACACAATCACAATCACACAATCACAATCACACAATCACAATCACACAATCACAATCACACAATCACAATCACACAATCACAATCACACAATCACAATCACACAATCACAATCACACAATCACAATCACACAATCACAATCACACAATCACACAATCAGAATCAAAATGACAATCACACAATCACAATGATACAATCACAGTGACACAATCACAATGACGCAATCACAATCACGATCACACAATCACACAATCACAATCCCACAATCACAGTCACACAATCACAGTGGCACAATCACAATCACACAATCACAATCACACAATCACAGTCACACAAACACAATCACACAACCACAATCACACAATCACACAGTCACAATCACAATCACAATCACACAATCACACAGTCACAATCCCACAATTGCGATCACACAATCACGATCACACAATCACGATCGCACAATCACGATCACACAATCACGATCACTCAATGATGATCACACACTCACACAATCACAATCCCACAATCACAGTCACACAATCACAGTGGCACAATCACAATCACACAATCACAATCACACAATAACAATCACACAATCACAATCACACAATCACAATCACACAATCACAATCACACAATCACAATCACACAATCACAATCACACAATCACAATCACACAATCACAATCACACAATCACAATCACACAATCACAATCACACAATCACAATCACACAATCACAATCACACAATCACAATCACACAATCACAATCACACAATCACAATCACACAATCACAATCACACAATCACAATCACACAATCACAATCACACAATCACAATCACACAATCACAATCACACAATCACAATCACACAATCACAATCACACAATCACAATCACACAATCACAATCACACAATCACAATCACACAATCACAATCACACAATCACAATCACACAATCACAATCACACAATCACAATCACACAATCACAATCACACAATCACAATCACACAATCACAATCACACAATCACAACCACACAATCACAATCACACAATCACACAGTCACAAACCCACAATCACGATCACACAAACACGATCACACAGTCACGATCACACAATCACAATCACACAATCACACAATCACACAGTCACAATCCCACAATCACGATCACACAATCACGATCACACAGTCAGGATCACACAATCGCAATCACACAATCACAATCACACAAACACAATCACACAATCACGACCACACAATCACGACCACACAATCACGATCACACAATCACAATCACAATCACGATCACACAAACAAGATCACACAATCACGATCACACAATCACGAGCACACAATCATGATCACACAAACACGATCGCACAATCACGATCACACAATCACGGCCACACAATCACGATCACACAATCACGATCACACAATCACGATCACACAATCACACAGTCACAATACCACAATCACTATCACACAATCACGATCACACAATCATAATCACACAATCAGAATCACACAATCACAATAACACAATCACAATAACACAATCACACAATCACGATCACACAATCACGATCACACAATCACGATCACACAATCACGATCACACAATCACGATCACACAATCACGATCACACAATCACGATCACACAATCACAGTCACACAATCACAATCACACAATCTCAATCACAATCACGATCACACAAACAGGATCACACAATCACGATCACACAATCACGAGCACACAATCATGATCACACAAACACGATCGCACAATCACGATCACACAATGACGGCCACACAATCACGATCACACAATCACGATCACACAATCACGATCACACAATCACACAGTCACAATCCCACAATCACGATCACACAATCACGATCACACAATCACGATCACACAATCACGATCACACAATCACAATCACACAATCACAATCACACAATCACAATCACACAATCACAATCACACAATCACAATCACACAATCACAATCACACAATCACAATCACACAATCACAATCACACAATCACAATCACACAATCACAATCACACAATCACAATCACACAATCACAATCACACAATCACAATCACAATCACACAATCACAATCACACAATCACAATCACTCAATCACAATCACACAATCACAATCACACAATCACAATCACACAATCACAATCACACAATCACAATCACACAATCACAATCACACAATCACAATCACACAATCACAATCACACAATCACAATCACGCAATCACAATCACGCAATCACAATCACGCAATCACAATCACACAATCACAATCACACAATCACAATCACACAATCACAATCACACAATCACAATCACACAATCACAATCACACAATCACAATCACACAATCACAATCACACAATCACAATCACACAGTCACAATCACTCAATCACATAGTCACAATCCCATAATCACAATCCCACAATCACGATCACACAGTCACAATCCCACAATCGCAGTCACACAATCACAATCACACAATCACAATCACACAATCACACAGTCACAAACCCACAATCACGATCACACAAACACGATCACACAGTCACGATCACACAATCACACAATCACAATCCCACAATCACAATCCCACAATCACAGTCACACTACCACAATCACACAACCACAATCACACAATCACAATCACACAATCACAATCACACAATCACAATCACACAATCACAATCACACAATCACAATCACACAATCACAATCACACAATCACAATCACACAATCACAATCACACAATCACACAATCAGAATCACAATGACAATCACACAATCACAATGATACAATCACAGTGACACAATCACAATGACGCAATCACAATCACGATCACACAATCACACAATCACAATCCCACAATCACAGTCACACAATCACAGTGGCACAATCACAATCACACAATCACAATCACACAATCACAATCACACAATCACAATCACACAATCACAATCCCACAATCACGATCACACAATCACGATCACACAATCCCGATCACACAATCACGATCACACAGTCAGGATCACACAATCGCAGTCACACAATCACAATCACACAAACACAATCACACAATCACGACCACACAATGACGATCACACAATCACAATCACACTGTCACACAGTCACAATCACACAGTCACACAATCACAATCACAATCGCACAATCACGATCACACAATCACGATCACACAGTCACGATCAGACAATCACAATCACGCAATCACAATCACGATCACACAATCGCACAGTCACAATCCCACAATCACGATCACACAATCACGATCACACAGTCACGATCACACAATCACAATCACACAATCAGAATCACACAATCACAATAACACAATCACACAATCACGATCATACAATCACGATCACACAATCACGATCACACAATCACTATCACACAATCACTATTACACAATCACGATCACACAATCACACAATCACAATCCCACAATCACAATCACACAATCACAATCACACAATCACAATCACACAATCACAATCACACAATCACAATCACACAATCACAATCACACAATCACAATCACACAATCACAATCACACAATCACAATCACACAATCACAATCACACAATCACAATCACACAATCACAATCACACAATCACAATCACACAATCACAATCACACAATCACAATCACACAATCACACAATCACAATCACAATCACATAATCACAATCACACAATCACAATCACGATCACACAATCACACAGTCACAATCCCACAATCACGATCACACAATCACGATCAGACAGTCACGATCACACAATCACAATCACACAATCAGAATCACACAATCACAATAACACAATCACACAATCACGATCACACAATCAGGATCACACAATCACGATCACACAATCACGATCACACAATAACGATCACACAATCACGATCACACAATCACAGTCACACAATCACAGTCACACAATCACAATCACACAATCTCAATCACAATCACGATCACACGAACAGGATCACACAATCACGATCACACAATCACGAGCACACAATCATGATCACACAAACACGATCGCACAATCACGATCACACAATCACAGCCACACAATCACGATCACACAATCACGATCACACAATCACAATCACACAATCACAATCACACAATCACAATCACACAATCACAATCACACAATCACAATCACACAATCACAATCACACAATCACAATCACACAATCACAATCACACAATCACAATCACACAATCACAATCACACAATCACAATCACACAATCACAATCACACAATCACAATCACACAATCACAATCACGATCACACAATCACACAGTCACAATCCCACAATCACGATCACACAATCACGGTCACACAGTCACGATCACACAATCACAATCATACAAACAGAATCACACAATCACAATAACACAATCACACAATCACGATCACACAATCACGATCACACAATCACGATCACACAATCACGATCACACAATCACGATCACACAATCACGATCACACAATCACAGTCACACAATCACAGTCACACAATCACAATCACACAATCACGATCACACAATCACGATCGCGCAATCACACAGTCACAATCCCACAATCACGATCACACAATGACGATCACACAATCACGATCACACAATCACAATCACACAATCACAATCACACAATCACAATCACACAATCACAATCACACAATCACAATCACACAATCACAATCACACAATCACTATCACACAATCACAATCACACAATCACAATCACACAATCACAATCACACAATCACAATCACACAATCACAATCACACAATCACAATCACACAATCACAATCCCACAATCACGATCACACAATCACGATCACACAATCCCGATCACACAATCACGATCACACAGTCAGGATCACACAATCGCAGTCACA
This sequence comes from Megachile rotundata, assembly GCF_050947335.1. Taxonomy (NCBI): domain Eukaryota; kingdom Metazoa; phylum Arthropoda; class Insecta; order Hymenoptera; family Megachilidae; genus Megachile; species Megachile rotundata. The sequence goes on along the minus strand of NW_027473382.1, from coordinate 314,065 downwards.
CAATCACAATCACACAAACACAATCACACAATCACGACCACACAATGACGATCACACAATCACAATCACACTGTCACACAGTCACAATCACACAGTCACACAATCACAATCACAATCGCACAATCACGATCACACAATCACGATCACACAGTCACGATCAGACAATCACAATCACGCAATCACAATCACGATCACACAATCGCACAGTCACAATCCCACAATCACGATCACACAATCACGATCACACAGTCACGATCACACAATCACAATCACACAATCAGAATCACACAATCACAATAACACAATCACACAATCACGATCATACAATCACGATCACACAATCACGATCACACAATCACTATCACACAATCACTATTACACAATCACGATCACACAATCACACAATCACAATCCCACAATCACAATCACACAATCACAGTCACACAAACACAATCACACAACCACAATCACACAATCACACAGTCACAATCACAATCACAATCACACAATCACACAATCACACAGTCACAATCCCACAATTGCGATCACACAATCACGATCACACAATCACGATCGCACAATCACGATCACACAATCACGATCACTCAATGATGATCACACACTCACACAATCACAATCCCACAATCACAGTCACACAATCACAGTCACACAATCACAATCACACAATCACAATCACACAATCACAATCACACAATCACAATCACACAATCACAATCACACAATCACAATCACACAATCACAATCACACAATCACAATCACACAATCACAATCACACAATCACAATCACACAATCACAATCACACAATCACAATCACACAATCACAATCACACAATCACAATCACACAATCACAATCACACAATCACAATCACACAATCACAATCACACAATCACAATCACACAATCACAATCACACAATCACAATCACAATCACGATCACACGAACAGGATCACACAATCACGATCACACAATCACGAGCACACAATCATGATCACACAAACACGATCGCACAATCACGATCACACAATCACAGCCACACAATCACGATCACACAATCACGATCACACAATCACAATCACACAATCACAATCACACAATCACAATCACACAATCACAATCACACAATCACAATCACACAATCACAATCACACAATCACAATCACACAATCACAATCACACAATCACAATCACACAATCACAATCACACAATCACAATCACACAATCACAATCACACAATCACAATCACACAATCACAATCACGATCACACAATCACACAGTCACAATCCCACAATCACGATCACACAATCACGATCACACAGTCACGATCACACAATCACAATCATACAATCAGAATCACACAATCACAATAACACAATCACACAATCACGATCACTCAATCACGATCACACAATCACGATCACACAATCACGATCACACAATCACGATCACACAATCACAGTCACACAATCACAGTCACACAATCACAATCACGCAATCACGATCACACAATCACGATCGCGCAATCACACAGTCACAAACCCACAATCACGATCACACAAACACGATCACACAGTCACGATCACACAATCACAATCACACAATCACAATCACACAATCACAATCACACAATCACAATCACACAATCACAATCACACAATCACAATCACACAATCACAATCACACAATCACAATCACACAATCACACAATCATAATCACAATGACAATCACACAATCACAATGATACAATCACAGTGACACAATCACAATGACGCAATCACAATCACGATCACACAATCACACAATCACAATCCCACAATCACAGTCACACAATCACAGTGGCACAATCACAATCACACAATCACAATCACACAATCACAATCACACAATCACAATCACACAATCACAATCACACAATCACAATCACACAATCACAATCATACAATCACAATCACACAATCACAATCACACAATCACAATCACACAATCACAATCACACAATCACAATCACACAATCACAATCACACACACAATCACACAATCACAATCACACAATCACAATCACACAATCACAATCACACAATCACAATCACACAATCACAATCACACAATCACAATCACACAATCACTATCACACAATCACAATCACATAATCACAATCACACAATCACAATCACGATCACACAATCACACAGTCACAATCCCACAATCACGATCACACAATCACGATCACACAGTCACGATCACACAATCACAATCACACAATCAGAATCACACAATCACAATAACACAATCACACAATCACGATCACACAATCAGGATCACACAATCACGATCACACAATCACGATCACACAATAACGATCACACAATCACGATCACACAATCACAGTCACACAATCACAGTCACACAATCACAATCACACAATCTCAATCACAATCACGATCACACAATCAGGATCACACAATCACGATCACACAATCACGAGCACACAATCATGATCACACAAACACGATCGCACAATCACGATCACACAATCACAGCCACACAATCACGATCACACAATCACGATCACACAATCACGATCACACAATCACGATCACACAATCACAATCACACAATCACAATCACACAATCACAATCACACAATCACAATCACACAATCACAATCACACAATCACAATCACACAATCACAATCACACAATCACAATCACACAATCACAATCACACAATCACAATCACACAATCACAATCACGATCACACAATCACACAGTCACAATCCCACAATCACGATCACACAATCACGATCACACAGTCACGATCACACAATCACAATCACACAATCAGAATCACACAATCACAATAACACAATCACACAATCACGATCACACAATCACGATCACACAATCACGATCACACAATCACGATCACACAATCACGATCACACAATCACAGTCACACAATCACAGTCACACAATCACAATCACACAATCTCAATCACAATCACGATCACGCAAACAGGATCACACAATCACGATCACACAATCACGAGCACACAATCATGATCACACAAACACGATCGCACAATCACGATCACACAATCACGGCCACACAATCACGATCACACAATCACGATCACACAATCACGATCGCGCAATCACACAGTCACAATCCCACAATCACGATCACACAATGACGATCACACAATCACGATCACACAATCACAATCACACAATCACAATCACACAATCACAATCACACAATCACAATCACACAATCACAATCACACAATCACAATCACACAATCACTATCACACAATCACAATCACACAATCACAATCACACAATCACAATCACACAATCACAATCCCACAATCACAATCCCACAATCACAGTCACACAATCACAATGACACAATCACAATCACACAATCACACAGTCACAAACCCACAATCACGATCACACAAACACGATCACACAGTCACGATCACACAATCACACAATCACAATCCCACAATCACAATCCCACAATCACAATCCCACAATCACAGTCACACTACCACAATCACACAACCACAATCACACAATCACAATCACACAATCACAATCACACAATCACAATCACACAATCACAATCACACAATCACAATCACACAATCACAATCACACAATCACAATCACACAATCACAATCACACAATCACAATCACACAATCACAATCACACAATCACAATCACACAATCACAATCACACAATCACAATCACACAATCACAATCACGATCACACAATCACACAGTCACAATCCCACAATCACGATCACACAATCACGATCACACAGTCACGATCACACAATCACAATCATACAATCAGAATCACACAATCACAATAACACAATCACACAATCACGATCACTCAATCACGATCACACAATCACGATCACACAATCACGATCACACAATCACGATCACACAATCACGATCACACAATCACGATCACACAGTCAGGATCACACAATCGCAGTCACACAATCACAATCACACAAACACAATCACACAATCACGACCACACAATGACGATCACACAATCACAATCACACTGTCACACAGTCACAATCACACAGTGACACAATCACAATCACAATCGCACAATCACGATCACACAATCACGATCACACAGTCACGATCAGACAATCACAATCACGCAATCACAATCACGATCACACAATCGCACAGTCACAATCCCACAATCACGATCACACAATCACGATCACACAGTCACGATCACACAATCACAATCACACAATCAGAATCACACAATCACAATAACACAATCACACAATCACGATCATACAATCACGATCACACAATCACGATCACACAATCACTATCACACAATCACTATTACACAATCACGATCACACAATCACACAATCACAATCCCACAATCACAATCACACAATCACAGTCACACAAACACAATCACACAACCACAATCACACAATCACACAGTCACAATCACAATCACAATCACACAATCACACAGTCACAATCCCACAATTGCGATCACACAATCACGATCACACAATCACGATCGCACAATCACGATCACACAATCACGATCACTCAATGATGATCACACACTCACACAATCACAATCCCACAATCACAGTCACACAATCACAGTCACACAATCACAATCACACAATCACAATCACACAATCACAATCACACAATCACAATCACACAATCACAATCACACAATCACAATCACACAATCACAATCACACAATCACAATCACACAATCACAATCACACAATCACAATCACACAATCACAATCACACAATCACAATCACACAATCACAATCACACAATCACAATCACACAATCACAATCACACAATCACAATCACACAATCACAATCACACAATCACAATCACACAATCACAATCACACAATCACAATCACACAATCACAATCACACAATCACAATCACACAATCACAATCACACAATCACAATCACACAATCACAATCACACAATCACAATCACACAATCACAATCACACAATCACAATCACACAATCACAATCACACAATCACAATCACACAATCACAATCACACAATCACAATCACACAATCACAATCACACAATCACACAATCACAATCACAATCACATAATCACAATCACACAATCACAATCACGATCACACAATCACACAGTCACAATCCCACAATCACGATCACACAATCACGATCACACAGTCACGATCACACAATCACAATCACACAATCAGAATCACACAATCACAATAACACAATCACACAATCACGATCACACAATCAGGATCACACAATCACGATCACACAATCACGATCACACAATAACGATCACACAATCACGATCGCACAATCACAGTCACACAATCACAGTCACACAATCACAATCACACAATCTCAATCACAATCACGATCACACAAACAGGATCACACAATCACGATCACACAATCACGAGCACACAATCATGATCACACAATCACAATCACACAATCACAATCACACAATCACAATCACACAATCACAATCACACAATCACAATCACACAATCACAATCACACAATCACAATCACACAATCACAATCACACAATCACAATCACACAATCACAATCACACAATCACAATCACACAATCACAATCACACAATCACAATCACACAATCACAATCACACAATCACAATCACGATCACACAATCACACAGTCACAATCCCACAATCACGATCACACAATCACGATCACACAGTCACGATCACACAATCACAATCACACAATCAGAATCGCACAATCACAATAACACAATCACACAATCACGATCACACAATCACGATCACACAATCACGATCACACAATCACGATCACACAATCACGATCACACAATCACGATCACACAATCACAGTCACACAATCACAGTCACACAATCACAATCACACAATCTCAATCACAATCACGATCACACAAACAGGATCACACAATCACGATCACACAATCACGAGCACACAATCATGATCACACAAACACGATCGCACAATCACGATCACACAATCACGGCCACACAATCACGATCACACAATCACGATCACACAATCACGATCGCGCAATCACACAGTCACAATCCCACAATCACGATCACACAATGACGATCACACAATCACGATCACACAATCACAATCACACAATCACAATCACACAATCACAATCACACAATCACAATCACACAATCACAATCACACAATCACAATCACACAATCACTATCACACAATCACAATCACACAATCACAATCACACAATCACAATCACACAATCACAATCACACAATCACAATCACACAATCACAATCACACAATCACAATCACACAATCACAATCACACAATCACAATCACACAATCACAATCACACAATCACAATCACACAATCACAATCACACAATCACAATCACACAATCACAATCACACAATCACAATCACACAATCACAATCACACAATCACAATCACACAATCACAATCACACAATCACAATCACACAATCACAATCACACAATCACAATCACACAATCACAATCACACAATCACAATCACACAATCACAATCACACAATCACAATCACACAATCACAATCACACAATCACAATCACACAATCACAATCACACAATCACAATCACACAATCACAATCACACAATCACAATCACACAATCACAATCACACAATCACAATCACACAATCACAATCACACAATCACAATCACACAATCACAATCACACAATCACAATCACACAATCACACAGTCACAAACCCACAATCACGATCACACAAACACGATCACACAGTCACGATCACACAATCACAATCACACAATCACACAGTCACAATCCCACAATCACGATCGCACAATCATGATCACACAGTCAGGATCACACAATCGCAATCACACAATCACAATCACACAAACACAATCACAATCACACAAACACAATCACACAATCACGACCACACAATCACGATCACACAATCACAATCACACTGTCACACAGTCACACAGTCACAATCACACAGTCACACAATCACAATCACAATCGCACAATCACGATCACACAATCACGATCACACAGTCACGATCAGACAATCACAATCACGCAATCACAATCACACAATCACAATAACACAATCACAATCACGATCACACAATCACACAGTCACAATCCCACAATCACGATCACACAATCACGATCACACAGTCACAATCACACAATCACAATCACACAATCACAATCACACAATCACAATCACACAATCACAATCACACAATCACAATCACACAATCACAATCACACAATCGCAATCACACAATCACAATCACACAATCACAATCACACAATCACAATCACACAATCACAATCACACAATCACAATCACACAATCACAATCACACAATCACGATCACACAATCACAATCACACTGTCACACAGTCACAATCACACAGTCACACAATCACAACCACAATCGCACAATCACGATCACGCAATCACGATCACACAGTCACGATCACACAATCACAATCACACAATCAGAATCACACAATCACAATAACACAATCACACAATCACGATCACACAATCACGATCACACAATCACGATCACACAATCACTATCACACAATCACTATCACACAATCACTATCACACAATCACGATCACACAATCACACAATCACACAATCACAATCCCACAATCACAATCACACAATCACAGTCACACAATCACAATCACACAACCACAATCACACAATCACACAGTCACAATCACAATCACAATCACACCATCACACAGTCACAATCCCACAATTGCGATCACACAATCACGATCACACAATCACGATCGCACAATCACGATCACACAATCACGATCACTCAATGATGATCACACAATCACACAATCACAATCCCACAATCACAGTCACACAATCACAGTCACACAATCACAATCACACAATCACAGTCACACAATCACAGTCACACAATCACAATCACACAATCTCAATCACAATCACGATCACACAAACAGGATCACACAATCACAATCACACAGTCACTCAATCACAATCACAACAACAATCACACAAACACAATCACACAATCACGATCACACAATCACGATCACACAGTCACGATCACACAATCACAATCACACAATCAGAATCACACAATCACAATAACACAATCACACAATCACGATCACACAATCACGATCACACAATCACGATCACACAATCGCGATCACACAATCACTATCACACAATTACAATCACACAATCACAATCACACAATCACAATCACACAATCACAATCACACAATCACAATCACACAATCACAATCACACAATCACAATCATACAATCACAATCACACAATCACAATCACACAATCACAATCACACAGTCACAATCACTCAATCACATAGTCACAATCCCATAATCACAAACCCACAATCACGATCACACAAACACGATCACACAGTCACGATCACACAATCACAATCACACAATCACACAATCACACAGACACAATCCCACAATCGCGATCACACAATCACGATCACACAGTCAGCATCACACAATCGCAATCACACAATCACAATCACACAAACACAATCACACAATCACACAATCACGACCACACAATCACAATCACACAATCACAATCACACAATCACAATCACACAATCACGATCACACAATCACGATCACACAGTCACAATCACTCAATCACATAGTCACAATCCCATAATCACAAACCCACAATCACGATCACACAAACACGATCACACAGTCACGATCACACAATCACAATCACACAATCACACAATCGCACAGTCACAATCCCACAATCACGATCACACAATCACGATCACACAGTCAGCATCACACAATCGCAATCACACAATCGCACAGTCACAATCCCACAATCACGATCACACAATCACGATCACACAGTCAGCATCACACAATCGCAATCACACAATCACAATCACACAAACACAATCACACAATCACACAATCACGACCACACAATCACAATCACACAATCACAATCACACAATCACAATCACACAATCACAATCACACAATCACAATCACACAATCACAATCACACAATCACAATCACAATCACATAATCACAATCACACAATCACAATCACGATCACACAATCACACAGTCACAATCCCACAATCACGATCACACAATCACGATCACACAGTCACGATCACACAATCACAATCACACAATCACACAGTCACAATCCCACAATCACGATCACACAATCACGATCACAAAGTCAGGATCACACAATCGCAATCACACAATCACAATCACACAAACACAATCACACAATCACGACCACACAATCACGATCACACAATCACAATCACACTGTCACACAGTCACAATCACACAGTCACACAATCACAATCACAATCGCACAATCACGATCACACAATCACGATCACACAGTCACGATCAGACAATCACAATCACGCAATCACAATCACACAATCACAATAACACAATCACAATCACGATCACACAATCACACAGTCACAATCCCACAATCACGATCACACAATCACGATCACACAGTCACGATCACACAATCACAATCACACAATCAGAATCACACAATCACAATCACACTGTCACACAGTCACACAGTCACAATCACACAGTCACACAATCACAATCACAATCGCACAATCACGATCACACAATCACGATCACACAGTCACGATCACACAATCACAATCACACAATCAGAATCACACAATCACAATAACACAATCACACAATCACGATCACACAATCACGATCACACAATCACGATCACACAATCACTATCACACAATCACGATCACACAATCACACAATCACACAATAACAATCCCACAATCACAATCACACAATCACAGTCACACAATCACAATCACACAACCACGATCACACAATCACACAGTCACAATCACAATCACAATCACACCATCACACAGTCACAATCCCACAATTGCGATCACACAATCACGATCACACAATCACGATCACACAATCACGATCGCACAATCACGATCACACAATCACGATCACTCAATGATGATCACACAATCACACAATCACAATCCCACAATCACAGTCACACAATCACAGTCACACAATCACAATCACACAATCACAGTCACACAATCACAGTCACACAACCACAATCACACAATCTCAATCACAATCACGATCACACCAACAGGATCACACAATCACAATCACACAGTCACTCAATCACAATCACAACAACAATCACACAAGCACAATCACACAATCACGATCACACCATCACGATCACACAGTCACGATCACACAATCACAATCACACAATCAGAATCACACAATCACAATAACACAATCACACAATCACGATCACACAATCACGATCACACAATCACGATCACACAATCGCGATCACACAATCACTATCACACAATTACAATCACACAATCACAATCACACAATCACAATCACACAACCACAATCACACAATCACACAGTCACAATCACAATCACAATCACACCATCACACAGTCACAATCCCACAATTGCGATCACACAATCACGATCACACAATCACGATCGCACAATCACGATCACACAATCACGATCACTCAATGATGATCACACAATCACACAATCACAATCCCACAATCACAGTCACACAATCACAGTCACACAATCACAATCACACAATCACAGTCACACAATCACAGTCACACAATCACAATCACACAATCTCAATCACAATCACGATCACACAAACAGGATCACACAATCACAATCACACAGTCACTCAATCACAATCACAACAACAATCACACAAACACAATCACACAATCACGATCACACAATCACGATCACACAGTCACGATCACACAATCACAATCACACAATCAGAATCACACAATCACAATAACACAATCACACAATCACGATCACACAATCACGATCACACAATCACGATCACACAATCGCGATCACACAATCACTATCACACAATTACAATCACACAATCACAATCACACAATCACAATCACACAATCACAATCACACAATCACAATCACACAATCACAATCACACAATCACAATCATACAATCACAATCACACAATCACAATCACACAATCACAATCACACAGTCACAATCACTCAATCACATAGTCACAATCCCATAATCACAAACCCACAATCACGATCACACAAACACGATCACACAGTCACGATCACACAATCACAATCACACAATCACACAATCACACAGACACAATCCCACAATCGCGATCACACAATCACGATCACACAGTCAGCATCACACAATCGCAATCACACAATCACAATCACACAAACACAATCACACAATCACACAATCACGACCACACAATCACAATCACACAATCACAATCACACAATCACAATCACACAATCACGATCACACAATCACGATCACACAGTCACAATCACTCAATCACATAGTCACAATCCCATAATCACAAACCCACAATCACGATCACACAAACACGATCACACAGTCACGATCACACAATCACAATCACACAATCACACAATCGCACAGTCACAATCCCACAATCACGATCACACAATCACGATCACACAGTCAGCATCACACAATCGCAATCACACAATCGCACAGTCACAATCCCACAATCACGATCACACAATCACGATCACACAGTCAGCATCACACAATCGCAATCACACAATCACAATCACACAAACACAATCACACAATCACACAATCACGACCACACAATCACAATCACACAATCACAATCACACAATCACAATCACACAATCACAATCACACAATCACAATCACACAATCACAATCACACAATCACAATCACAATCACATAATCACAATCACACAATCACAATCACGATCACACAATCACACAGTCACAATCCCACAATCACGATCACACAATCACGATCACACAGTCACGATCACACAATCACAATCACACAATCACACAGTCACAATCCCACAATCACGATCACACAATCACGATCACAAAGTCAGGATCACACAATCGCAATCACACAATCACAATCACACAAACACAATCACACAATCACGACCACACAATCACGATCACACAATCACAATCACACTGTCACACAGTCACAATCACACAGTCACACAATCACAATCACAATCGCACAATCACGATCACACAATCACGATCACACAGTCACGATCAGACAATCACAATCACGCAATCACAATCACACAATCACAATAACACAATCACAATCACGATCACACAATCACACAGTCACAATCCCACAATCACGATCACACAATCACGATCACACAGTCACGATCACACAATCACAATCACACAATCAGAATCACACAATCACAATCACACTGTCACACAGTCACACAGTCACAATCACACAGTCACACAATCACAATCACAATCGCACAATCACGATCACACAATCACGATCACACAGTCACGATCACACAATCACAATCACACAATCAGAATCACACAATCACAATAACACAATCACACAATCACGATCACACAATCACGATCACACAATCACGATCACACAATCACTATCACACAATCACGATCACACAATCACACAATCACACAATAACAATCCCACAATCACAATCACACAATCGCAGTCACACAATCACAATCACACAACCACGATCACACAATCACACAGTCACAATCACAATCACAATCACACCATCACACAGTCACAATCCCACAATTGCGATCACACAATCACGATCACACAATCACGATCACACAATCACGATCGCACAATCACGATCACACAATCACGATCACTCAATGATGATCACACAATCACACAATCACAATCCCACAATCACAGTCACACAATCACAGTCACACAATCACAATCACACAATCACAGTCACACAATCACAGTCACACAACCACAATCACACAATCTCAATCACAATCACGATCACACCAACAGGATCACACAATCACAATCACACAGTCACTCAATCACAATCACAACAACAATCACACAAGCACAATCACACAATCACGATCACACCATCACGATCACACAGTCACGATCACACAATCACAATCACACAATCAGAATCACACAATCACAATAACACAATCACACAATCACGATCACACAATCACGATCACACAATCACGATCACACAATCGCGATCACACAATCACTATCACACAATTACAATCACACAATCACAATCACACAATCACAATCACACAATCACAATCACACAATCACAATCACACAATCACAATCACACAATCACAATCACACAATCACAATCACACAATCACAATCACACAATCACAATCACACAATCACAATCACACAGTCACAATCACTCAATCACATAGTCACAATCCCATAATCACAAACCCACAATCACGATCACACAAACACGATCACACAGTCACGATCACACAATCACAATCACACAATCACACAATCGCACAGTCACAATCCCACAATCACGATCACACCATCACGATCACACAGTCAGCATCACACAATCGCAATCACACAATCACAATCACACAAACACAATCACACAATCACACAATCACGACCACACAATCACAATCACACAATCACAATCACACAATCACAATCACACAATCACAATCACACAATCACAATCACACAATCACAATCACACAATCACAATCACACAATCACAATCACACAATCACAATCACACAATCACAATCACACAATCACAATCACAATCACATAATCACAATCACACAATCACAATCACGATCACACAATCACACAGTCACAATCCCACAATCACGATCACACAATCACGATCACACAGTCACGATCACACAATCACAATCACAC